>NW_014581578.1:11719-15741 GCF_000485595.1 Priapulus caudatus
GAGAGAGAGAGAGAGAGAGAGAGAGAGAGAGAGAGACCGACCCCGGCCACGGCCACGGCACAACACTCCACCGACGAGAAGAACGGCTTAATCTGTCCATCAGGGCTTTATCACCGCGCAGCTCAATGTCGTAAAATTTGCAGCAGTTTTGCGACTTAGTCACCCGGCAATGAAAGCGGCCTCGCCTCTGCCGTCGTCCCGTTAGTTCGCGCTGCAGTTGTAATCTTCCGCCGACTCGAACAGTTCGCTCGAGTTTATGCGCGGCATTAAATAACCCTGTAGCAATAAACGTCGCTCGCTGTCCGCCCAGCGATGCTGCGACACAATCGAGATCGCCTGCGCAGATACTACGACTATACATACACCCGATTTCCCACTGTTCACGGAAGCACGCACGCACGCACGCGCACGCACGCACGCACGCACGCACACGGGATCATACGGCGCGTATACACACACAGGCTTATAAGGCGCATACGTGTGCAAGCGCACGTATAGGCATAATTGCACGTAGACGAAGCACGCACGCACACGCACACGCGCATGCACATGTGCACAGAGTTGAGAAATAGATGAGGAGAGATTGGGGCGAGGGAGACGGGGAGGGGAGGAAGCACGAGGGCACGTGAGGGAGAACGAGAGGGGAAGAGACTACGTCATCATGGCATCACGTCGATGAATTCACGTGTGTGTGTACACGCGCGCTGTATGACGTCACGTGCTTGCGTGTATGACGTCACGGACAAGTCGGTCTACGGACGGGTGTTACCACAAACCTATACACTTATAATATATATATATATAAGTTATAATAGCGCGTGTTATTGAGACGCTTGGCATCACCGATGGTAGTAAAGACCGTTGTTAATACTTGATTTTACGCGAGAAACTGAGACAGTAAGACATGTAACTAATATATACTAACTAATCAACGAGAAGACATCTCGTGACTTCAATCATCAAGTCGACATTATACGCTTTTTTCCCGCCTTCGCGAAAGAAACTGAAAACGAGCCAACCGAGTTCGAAGACTAATGCCCACGGACGTTGGCACTCATTTACATTGATTAGCGTTTTCATCAATTGTGGGAAAAAAGCAGCACTAATTAGCGGGAATGGCGGCCCCGGCGATTAGACGAGTCCTGCATGATTAGTATTCAAATACGACGTCGTCATCGAGTCTTGATTGATTTATTAATTTAAGAAAGAAAAAACGCTAACCTGATTACGGAGGAATTCGCGAGCAATTTCGAATCAGCTTCAATTGCGAATCAACTCGATCCGCGTGTGCGTGCGAGCGTGCGAGCGTGCGTACGTGTGTGTGCGCATACATGTGCGTGCGTGCATGTATGTGTGCGTGCGAGCGTGCGTATGTGCGCGCGCGCATACATGCGCGTGCGTGCATGTATGTGTGCGTGCGAGCGTGCGAGCGTGTGTACGTGTGTGTGTGCGCATACATGCGCGTGTGTGTATGTGTGTGCGCGCGTGCGTGCGTGCGTGCGTCGTATTGTGCTTGTGACATATAAAGACTTACAGAGCTTCAGTCTCTCTCGTCACAGGGGTTCGGCGCGCAGCTAGGCCAAGTAGTAAACTATATGAGCCGTGCATCTACTATCACACAGCAGCACCTGTGATAGGGGGAGCGATATGAGACCGTCAGTGCTGCGTCTGACTGAGCGGGACGCCGGGGGGGGCCGCTAGCCTGTATCATCGAACTATATGATCGTCAGTCCTCTCACATGGACTAGTGTAGGCCTGAGTAAACTATAGACCGTCAGTCTCTGACAGCACTACCCTGGTATACGTAACTATCAGAGCTCTGTCAGTCTCACACGAGCGAGCCTGCGTAATAGAACGATAGAGCACTGCATTGCTCGTCGACAGCCAGCTAGCGCTGGAGTAAACTGATATGATCTGTCAGTCCTCGATTGCAGCGACAAGGCTAGCCTGTTAATAAGGACATTGAGAGCCTCCATCTGCAGTCACCGCACGGACGCGGGCGCAGCTAGCGGCTGGTAATAGGGAAGCGAGGGAGAAGGGTCTGTGCAGAGCTTCTCACACAGGCTACTTCCTGGTATAGGGGGCAGCGAACTATAGAGCCCGTCAGTCTCTCACACAGGCTAGCCTAGGTTACGAACTACTAGATCGGTCAAGTCTCTCACAAGTTTCTGTTTTGACAGCTCAGCTCTCGGTATATTGACATAAGAGCTCCCAGTCTCTCACAACGAGTCTACCCGTAAGAGAACTATAGAGTCCGGTCCGTCCCTCACAGACAGCTAGCCGGGTATAGGAATCTATAGAGCCGTTCATTTTCGGTCTCTGACGACAGCTAGCCCTGTACTAACCAACTACGAGAGCCGCATCTCCTCACACCAGCTAGCCAGGCTATACAACATATACTGTTTCAGTCCTCTCAACACAGCTAGACAATCCGTGGTATAAACTATAGATCTGGTCATCCTCTCACACCAGTTGACCTGGATAAACTATAGATCTGTCATCCTGACACCAGCTAGCCTGTATAAACATAGAGCCAAATCACTCTCCTGGACCGACAGCTACCCTCGTATATAACTATATGAAGCCATTCTATCTCTGACACAGTTAGCGGTCGGTGGTAGCTAGAACTATAGAGCCGTGCAGTCTCTCACACAGCAGCCTGGTAATAGCAACTATAGACCGTCATCTTCTTACAACATCGCTATCCTGGTTATAAACTAAGATCTTGTCAGTCTCTCCACACAGCCTTACCTGGATAAACTAAGAGGGCCGTCAGAGTCTCTGAACAGCTACCCTGGTTTAAAACTATAGAGCGCATCAGTCTCTTCACATCAGCTATCCTGGCTAGAAACTAAGAGCCATCAGTCATCTGACACAGTTAGCCCTGGTTATATAACCTATAGAGCCGTCAGTCTCATCCACCACAGCTAGCCATGGTATATTAACAATAGAGCCCCTCAGTCTCTCACTCACACAAGCTAGCCTGATAATACTAAGATCTTCATCTCATCACATGTCTCTCACACAGCTAGCCTGGTATAAACTATAGAGCCGTGAGTCTATCACACAGCTAGCCTGGTATAAACTATAGAGCCGTCAGTCTCTCACACAGCTAGCCTGGTATAAACTATAGAGCCGTCAGTCTCTGACACAGCTAGCCTGGTATAAACTATAGATCTGTCAGTCTCTCACACAGCTAGCCTGGTATAAACTATAGAGCCGTCAGTCTCTCACACAGCTAGCCTGGTATAAACTATAGAGCCGTCAGTCTCTCACACAGCTAGCCTGGTATAAACTATAGATCTGTCAGTCTCTCACACAGCTAGCCTGGTATAAACTATAGAGCCCTCAGTCTCTCACACAGCCGTGATAATCTGCATGTCATCCCGACGTAAGCCCATGTCAAGCAACGCAGATTGAACAGCAGTAGCAGTNAGCAGAAGAGAAAGAGGATGAGACGAGAGAGAGAAAGAGAGGAAAGAGAGAAAGAGAGAAAGATTCCCCTCGAACATTTGCCAGCCTGATTTCTCTTTTCTCTTTTTCAGTCTCCTCTCTCACTTCCCTCTCCTCTTCTCCCCGTCCTGCTGCTTCTTCTCTCTCTTCTCTCTCTTTTCTCTTCTTTCTCTTCTCTCTCTTTCTCTACTCTCTACTCTTCCCCTCTCTCTTCCTCGTGTCTCGCCGCACGCAATCACACGCTCACTTAGACCAGCGACCGAGAGAGAGAAGGCGCGTTTCGTTTGACCCGCCGTTAAGTTAAGAGGCCGTATCATCCATTCATTAGGCCAGCCACGATGGGAAGGAATCGAGGAGGAGAGTCAGTCGGTCGTAAAGAGCAAGGCTGCCACATCGATGTGGCAAGGCACACTGACAGCAGCGTAATCTGTCTGTACGGGGGGCCACAGCGCAGAGTTATTGCTACCGATCGCTGGTAGCTGCATGGGGGTAATTACTGGGGGCGGGGGGGGGTTGAAGGTACGTACCTATACCTACCTGGGTCACAGGCAGACTTCAAACAAAAACAT
>NW_014581578.1:16836-17111 GCF_000485595.1 Priapulus caudatus
GATAGAGATAGAGAGATAGAGAGAAAGAAAGAGAGAGAGAGAGAGAGAGAGAGAGAGAGATTTGAACGATGTTCTCATAACGGACTCCTTTCAAACCCGTACATCTGTAATATAGCGACCATAAGTAGCAGCTCGTCTGATCAACTGCTGCGCCTACACCGGCAATTACTGCCCTCTTTCGGTGTGACAAAGCTAGCTCTGTGCGTGTGTATGTGTGTGTGTGTGAGAGAGAGAGAGAGAGAGAGAGAGAGAGAGAGAGAGAGAGAGAGAGAGAG
>NW_014581579.1:0-5528 GCF_000485595.1 Priapulus caudatus
CACATGTACAACACTCCCTCTCAACCGTTTCGCATCTCCATCATTCATACTACAACAAACAGGCTACCGCCGACCAACACATTATGCAACCCCTTGTCGCGACATTTCTAAACACAACTACTATTTTACCATCTGCAAACCATACTTTACATTACCTCCCTTTCCTCGAAGACGATGGCTTCTATAAGCCATTGACTTTAGCGTCCTCGCTAATCTAAAATACACCCTAATCTTAATCCACCCTACGTACACACACGCACACGCACGCGCACACACACACACACGCACGCAGACACCTGTCTCTCATCCTGGCTATTAGACAATCCAACATTACCCAAAATTGCTCGTACCCTTACTATACTAATACAATATCTCTTTCACCGAACACCAATTAATATACTCAATACAAAAATACAGTTTGAACAAAAATCCATATGACCACTATAATACAACATCGATACACAGATACACATAACAACAATCAAAATACAATAAGAGATCACATATGAAGCGTAGAAAACAAGTAACGATAAAAGTCTACCACAATAAAATCAGAAACCCAACACATTTGGCAGTAAACATTTTGATATCGCTGCAATTTATATCACCCTTGCGTCCCTTTTAATGCTGTAACGTACGTGGCGAATGCGTGTACCAACACGCATTACCGAAACCACGTTTCAAGCCATGTGCTTCCTTATATCAGAAGCCTGATTATGGCAAAATATCCTCATAATCCCAGGGCACACAGCCCAGGCACACAGGGCCTTAAAACACAGCACCGAGGTGGACCTAACAACCTTTGTCACTTCCACACATCGTATACATCGTACAACCAACAAAAAATACGCAAAAGTGATTTCATATTGTCAATGAAATGTTTTAGGCCTATATCAAACCCTGATTGAAAAATGTGTTCAGCAGTCTGACAATATAGTGCAAACGTACCGTCACTGGTTAGCACAAATTCAAGAAACGATCACCAATTTCTAAACAAAATTTCACAACAAAGATTTTCCACACACAAAAAAAAACGGTTAGAAGCATATATCGTGAAGAAAATACCACGTTCATAAAACAACCGTCATACAATGTCAGTTAATGAAGCGTGTGAAACAAATTACTGTGTCGGCGTTCCTTATTCAAAGTTTTATTCCGCTCGGCAAGTATATACCCATCGACATAACATAACATGCACCTTTCGAACTAAAACAGGTATGAGGGATAAAAAAAAACGTATGGTGCATGCTTGCATGGTGTATACAGGAAAAACCCTCGATATTAACGTTTATAACTAACGTTTTCACTTTAATTACGAAAGAAATGCCGACACAAGATTGATTCACATACCTATTTTAAGTATGTCCGTTTCCGCAAGTAGCATTATATTATGGCCGCTGTTCTTAACTAAATATACTCTGCCGTATTTAGCGTCACACCTTTCCCAAACAATATCATCTGTGCTTGCCATTACCGCGTCGCCAGCCCTCTATTAGTATACACTATTACACCTGTTGGGCGCGTGCGCTGCCGTGCGTGCGTGTGTGCGTGTGTGTGTATGGCGAGGGCGCTCGCGCGCGGTGCCGTGTGTGTGTGTGTGTGTGTGTGTGTGTGTGTGTGTGTGTGTGTGTGTGTGTGTGTATGTATTATCCATGCTCACGTAATACGAAAATTGATGGAATTATCTGACCAGAATAATTAGTGGAATCTATATGGGCCCTAAGTCGCTGCAACATGGTTCCCACATGAATGAATCCACTATAACAATACGTCTAGATACATAAAAAATTATTGTGAACAAGTTGACTGTGGGCCACACAACAGGAATATTTCTGAGCAGTTGTTTTATAACACGTCTATTTCCGATCACCTCTGGAGTGCTAGGTGTTACGCTGGCAATATAAAGCGTATACGAACACGAAATACCAAATATATTTGGTATCACTAAACAACTCTCTAGAGCAAAAACACTATACAACTATTATAACACTATACAGTCATTTACAATTTTACCGGAACGCGGTCACTTTGGTCAAGCGTAGCGAATTTCAGTCATCCGCTCAAATCTTTCCATAGCCTATATAGCTTCACACTGCTTAGAATATGCCGCGAAGCCCTACACTTGAAAAAGCCGTATGATTTCGGTAAGCAGCTCATACTGCTTGTCCTGTTTATTCAGTTCGAGAGTAGATTGTAATTACTTGAGTAAATTAACGGAGCAGGCAACCAGTCTATATGGTATCTTGGTCATTTGGAAATAACTGCGTACGCCTGTTTTAAAGCGATAATTGCGCGCGGGCCAAAAGTTTGATCGCGTTAAATGCAGAGTCGTGTTAAAGCGGGGTAATTAAACGTTTAAAAAAGAATAAAAAAGAGAAAAAGGATCCAAGTGAGCGTTATATGCAAATTCGCGTTATTACGGGGTGCGCTATAGCGCGTGCTTCTACTGCACTCTGTACTTAACCCATCGCTAATCGGCAATGAGAACTACGATTGATTGAGAAAATGCGCAGTTCACAGTTCGCTTGCCGTTTACGCTATATATATAATTTCATATCAGGATAGGAATTCCCTATTATCTATTTCTGATATATATATATATATATATATATATATATATATATATATATATATATATATATTATATAGTATNGAGAGAGAGAGAGAGAGAGAGAGAGAGAGAGAGAGAGAGAGAGAGAGAGAGAGAGAGAGAGAGAGAGAGAGAGAGAGAGAGAGAGAGAGACAGGGCAAGAAAACTACACCACACCTGTGTACTATCAACTACCCTGCGTACTATACCTAGCTATACCTAGCTATACCTAGCTATACCTAGCTATACCTAGCTATACCTAGCTATACCTAGCTACCTATATCTAGTTATATCTATAGCCATACCTAATATCTGAGTACCCCCTCACACCATGCGTTCATTCGTACAATGAACCCCAGCAATATGGCAAGTTGTTTGTGTCATAATTCGATTTTTGTTTTATGGTTGATTTTATCACATATAACATTCGATTTATCACATATAACATTTGATTTATCGCATATTATTTGATTTTAGAAAAGAGAATCGAATGATTCGATGCGTGAATCAAATGATTCGATGCGTGAATCAAATGATTCGATCCGTGAATCGAATGATTCGATCCGTGAATCGAATGATGCATCGAATCATTCGATTCACGCATCGAATGATTCGATTCACGCATCGAATGATGCATCGAATCATTCGATTCACGCATCGAATGAATTTGAAACGGATTATGAAACAGAATACACGCTATACAGCAACGCGTCGCAATGCGGGAGACGAGGAGGAGCAAATGAGGGGCAAAAATTACCAGCCGAACACGATACGTGTACACGTACGCACACACACGCACGCACGCACGCCAACACGCACGCACACACGCACACACGCGCGCACACACGCACGCACACACAAACGCGCACACGCACACGTACACACACGCACACGCACGCACACACACACGCACACGCACGCACGCACGCACGCACGTACACACACGCACACGCACGCACGCACACACGCACGCACACACACATACACACGCGCGCACGCACACACATTCGCACGCTCGCTACAGGGGCTGAGTTCGTCTAGGATTTTTGCTTTTACCGGTGTTTATATAGTTAATAACGTTCTCTGAAAACTTGCACAGTCGTGCATTTTGCCGCGTAACCGTGGTTACCCTATGACGTCACAGCGATAACCACGCAGAAATATGAACACGTTTTACTATTATAGACTGGTGCCAGACTGCGATCGTTCTCACATGCCATGTGCAATAGATGCGCTAGGTGACCGTCTATTGCCTCGAAGCGGACAGGTGGGCGGGGGTAAACGCATTTAGAAATTGTAGACAGCAAGTATTTCATAATTTTAGTCGCTTTTTGTGTGAACAGAGTCGCTTTGATTACGAGAGAAGAGACGCCGGAGTAGCAGAGAGAGAGAGACCTCATGGAGAGAGCGAGCGAGAGAGAGACGAGAGAGGACGAGACGAGAGAGAGAGAGAGATGCGAGATGAGAGAGAGAGAGAGAGAGAGCTGAGAGCGGAGCAGAAGCGGAGAGAGTATTAGAGAGAGAGCGAGAGAGATGAGAGAGGAGGTAGAGGTAATGAGAGAGCGAGAGAATGAGAGAGAGAGAGAGAGAGAGAGAGAGGCAGTAAGATGAGAGCAGACGGAAGAGAGAGGAGAGAGAAGATGAGAGAGATGTGATGTTCGAGAAGAGTGAGAGAGAGAGAGAGAGAGAGGGAGCGACGAGAGACGAGAGAGAGATGAGATGAGAGAGAGAGATGAGAGACGAGAGAGGAGAGACGCAGCGAGAGACGGAGAGGAGGATGAGAGAGAGAGGAGAGAGAGATGAGAGAGACAGACAGATAGATAGATGATAGAGAAGAGTAGAGAGAGACGAGATGAGAGAGAGAGAAGAGAGAGAGGAGAGAGAGAAGAGAGGCGAGAGAGAGAGAGAGAGACGAGAGAGAGAGAGAGAGAGAGAGAGAAGACAGATAGATAGATAGATAGAAGGAGAGAAGAGAGAGAGAGCTAGAGAGAAGAGACGAGGATGAGTAGGCGAGAGAGAGAGGCAGCATGAGAGAGAGTAGAGAGAGAGAGAGAGAGAGAGAGAGAGAGCGATGAGAGAGAGAGAGAGAGAGAGAGAGAGAGAGAGAGAGAGAGAGAGAGAGCGAGAGAGAGAGTAGAGAGAGAGAACAGAGAGAGACGGAGGAGTAGAGAAGAAGAGAGACGAAGAGGGAAACGAGAGAATGACAGTCGACTGTATTATCATNACCACACACACATACACACTACACGCGCACACTACGCACGCCCCCCCCCACCCACACACATACATGCACATACACGCGCACACACACACGCACGCCCCCCCCCACCCACACACACACTCACGCGCACGCACGCACGCACACACGCACAGTAGGACACCGTACCAACTCGTGTCCCACCTTGCAGCCTCTCATGCTATAGAGCGATCAATAACCTCCACTCGCACGCTTTCTTCTCTCTCCAATTGTTTGCAAATTACGTTCAATGGTATGCGACTATGCGCCATACCCGTGCGCGCGTAGACCGTCCATGCACGTCGCCACCGCCGTAATCCCGCAACGGCGAAAACGACGCGACGCGTCAGTCTATCGTGTAGGAAGTGCCCCGGGTGGATTTATTTCATATTGCCTTCTTTTGTGAACGCGTCGCAACGCAAACCCCGGTAAAGGTGCATTTTGCCACCTCCCGGGGAGTTGTTGTATGCAACAAACAATGCGTGATTGTGCGCGCAACGATTGCGAGCGATTAGTTGCATACAACAAATAGCAATGTGACGCGCAAACGCATTAGCTATTTTCATGTCGCAAACACACATCTCCCAGCAGTAGCAGTAGCATCATCATCATCATCACCATCATCACCATCATCATCATCATCAACATCATCATCATCTTCTTCTTCTTCATCATCATCTTCATCATCACCATCATCATCAT
>NW_014581579.1:9769-11617 GCF_000485595.1 Priapulus caudatus
AGAGAGAGAGCTTTATATATTAATAATAGAATGTATTATTATGCTCTCCTGATGGTATATAACGCATGTGCCTTACGCCATTCATAGCACGTGTATTATATCCTATCTGCGGTGAGTAAAAACAAATGTGTAATTTTAGCTAATAACTATTAATCGGTATTATTAGCTCTAGATTATAGCAACAGCGAATCCAGAAATACGGAATAAAAAACGAAATAAATACGAAATAATGGGGGCAGTTGTGTGCGCCTAAAGTGAAAGGCCGAAAACAACGACAACAACAACAACGACGACGACAACAACAACAACAACAACAACAACAACGACGACGAAAACAACGACGACAACAACAACAACAACAACAACATCGACGACGACGACGACGACGACAACAACAACAACAACAACGATAACAATTCAAAGGAAATAATAGAATTTGCACGCATTTTTCTTTTCAATATCCAGTTTATTATCCTGACAATATATCTCCCCCCACACACATTGCTTCGTGGTAGCGTAGAGAGCAGAGAGAGAGAGAGAGAGAGAGAGAGAGAGAGAGAGAGAGAGAGAGAGAGAGAGAGAGAGAGAGAGAGAGAGAGAGAGAGAGNTCTCTCTCTCTCTCTCTCTCTCTCTCTCTCTCTCTCTCTCTCTCTCTCTCTCTGCCCGCTCTCTCTCTCTCCCTCTCTCTCTCTCTCTCTCTCTCTCTCTCTCTCTCTCTCTCTCTCTGTCAGCCAGCTATATTATGTAGTTTTTCTCAGTCAGTAATGAACGCCTGAGACGGTGCTCGCGCATGCGCAATATCTTCCGAGAAGAAGAATATTTTGCAAAAATTATGCTTTCAAAATGGAGAGGAGACATTCTAGCATAGCTTTATATAATAACATTCTATCTGTACATCTCTCTTAATATATGGGATGAAGTCCCTGTATGTAAGGTGCCGGCTGCATATACAGGTCCGTACACAATCTGGCTATGTCTGCATGTTCGCGCAGGCGCAATATCTCATCAGAGGAGTTATATTTTGTTATCAATATGCATTTAATTTGGTTAGGGGATATCTCGGCACACATTTTTGTAATAAATTGTTATCAGTGATCCTGTGTTTATAATTAGGAGAGCGCCCTAGCCTGTTAGGTGCAAAACTCATACTTGACTCCCTCCCTTTCTTTTCATCGCCTCATTTGTTCCTCGCTCAGCCTCCCTCTTCTTCTACCGCCCTCAACTATCTTTCCTGCGGCATTTCATTGGTCTGCCACCAGGAAGACCAATCTCATCAAGGAAGACCTCTCCTCAGGAAGACCTGTGAAGAAGTCTTCAAAGTCCAATGTCATCAAGAAGACCAATGTCGTCTTATGTCAATCAATGTCATCAATGTCCAATGTCGTCTTAGAAGACCAATGTCATCAAGGAAGACCTCTCCTCAATCTCATCTCAGGAAGACCTCTCTCATCAAGCTATTTTATACAGTTTTCTTCAGTCAGCACTGCACCCATAAAACGATGATCGCGCATGCGCGATATCTCCCGAGAAGAATGATATTTTGCAAAAATTATGCTTTGAAAATAGAGAGGAGACATTCTAGCATAGCTTTATATGATAACATTCCATCTGTATACCCCTCTAATTATATGGGATGAAGTCCCTGCATGTAAGGTGCCGGCTGCATATACAGGTCCGTACACAATCTGGCTATGTCTGCATGTTAGCGCATGCGCAATATCTCACCAGAGGAGTTATATTTTGTTATCAATATGCATTTAATTTGGTTAGGGGGTATCTCAGCACAGATTTTTGTAATAAATTGTTATCAGTGATCCTGTGTTTATAATTAGAAGAGCGCCCTAGCCT
>NW_014581580.1:0-1070 GCF_000485595.1 Priapulus caudatus
TATGTATATATATATATATATTATATACTTTCCTTTTCCGCAGCATGACTATTTCAGGCGACGCTTGCACCTGCTCTTGCATGCGGGCGAGCAGAGCTAGTCAAAGATTCAATTAGTCGCTTAGATTATGGTCGTGAGAAATGATGAATGCATCGTCGCAGTGGATTTGATTACGGCTGATGTACGGCGAGGATGACGATGATGTTGATGATGTTGATGACGATGATGACCGAGCCAGCCGGGTGCCGGGTGCAAGTCTCGAGAGTGATTTGAGTCGAGTGTGTGTGTGTGTGTGTGTGTGTGTGTGCGTGCATGCGTGTGCGTGTGCGTGTGCATGTAAATGTGGGCGAGCGCGCATGCGTGTATGGGGTGCGCGCGTTGTGTGTGTGTGCGTGTGCGTGTNAACCTTCCCTCGGCCCTCCCTCACCCTTCTCTCAGCTTCCTCCCACAGCGCCCGCACGAACCTTCTCTTCGGTCCCCCTCGCGTTCCCCCGGCCTCCTCTTCCATCTCAACATCACCGCTCCGACCTTTCTTTTAGCCCTCTCCCTTTTCACAAGCACAACCCACCCCGTCGGCAGCAAAAAAAAATTCCCTTAAGAATGATTCCCATTCAATTTGCTTCCCGATGAATGGGGCACGTTCCCTCATTATGCTAACTCATTATGCGCTCACCAGGTGGCGCTGCGCACGGAGATCGAGCGATGGAGGGTTAATCAAAGCCGTGCCGCATCCCCTGACGTTCGTAGCACCTAGGCCACCAGCAGAGAAACGAGCAGTGCTGCAGACTAGAGCGGTTAGACTGACGGTCACGTCGTTCCGCGTGGTCACTCGCTTGAAGCCCATCTTTGTTTTTCTGCCGCACTTTCCCTTCTCTGTCTCTCTTCTGCTCTCTCTCGCGCACTTACAATTTCTTTCTCGCCGTTCCGTGCTCTTTCTTAGTGTCTGTTTTTTCCTCGCGCGCGCGCTCACACACACACGCACACACACATACACACACCTCCCCCCCCACACACGCACACACACATACACACACCTCCCCCCCACACACGCACACACACATACACACACT
>NW_014581580.1:6140-9112 GCF_000485595.1 Priapulus caudatus
GATTCGTGTGTCGTGCTTACACAGACACGCCACAGCGCACGCACGCACGACACGCCACACACACACGCACACACGCACACATACATACACACACACGCGCGCATACACACACATACAAACACACACTCTCTCTCTCTCTCGCCCTCTCTACCTCTCTCTCCCTTCCCTCCCCGCCTGCTCTTTAAAGATGGAAAGGGTTCTGTGAGCTTCCAGTTACATCGTTGTGAGAGAGAATTTTCTCAAACCACCACCACCAGCAGCAGCAGTAGCAGCAGCAGCAGCAGCTGCAACAACAACATCATCAGCAGCAGTAGCAGCAGCACCACCACCATCGCCGCCACCAGCAGCAGCAGCAACATCATCAGCCGCAGCACCACCACCACCAGCAGCGGCAGCAACAACAGCATCCTCATCCTCACCCCTCGTCAATCGCAGCATCCCTACGCAGCATCTTCATCCTCAACCCTTGTCACTTGCAGCATCCCTTCATAGCATCCTCATCCTCATCCCGTGTCACTCGCAGCATCCCTTCACAGCATCCTCATCCTCATCCCTTGTCACTCGAGGTGCCGAGGCGGCTGTCGCCGTGTCGTCGCCATGGTGACGGTTCTATCAGCGTCCCGCGTGCTCGCTCTCGCCGCGGTCGTACTGTGGCTGGACGTCGCATACACGGCGCGTCGTGGCGCCGTCACACAGGGTAAGTACGCACACCGCTATCTACGGGATTGAATAATTTCATCGGATCTCTATAGTTTACATGGAAATTAAGTTTATCTCAGCTAGATCGATAATAAGTTATAATTACATACAAAGACGAAATCTTCGTCCCTCTCTCTGATAGACTTCTTCAGGTCTGATGTACTATCGGAGAGATGGACCAAAATTTCGTCGTTATAAGTAATTAGAACTTATTATGGATCTAACTAAGATAAACTTAGTTTTATGACCTCTATCTACGTTGCCAAATCGCACAACTTAATGCAAAGCATCGTAATCTATCTAATAGTGTAATAACGTAACGTGACGTTATTTATATGACAACGTAAAATAACGTTACACGTATCAAAACGTAGCAGATTAATTTAACGCAATCTATCTCACAATATAATGACGTAACGTATCGTAACGTAATCTATCTCATAATATAATGACGTAACGTATCGTAACGTAATCTATCTCATAATATAATGACGTAACGTATCGTAACGTATTCTATCTCACAAAATAATGACGTAACGTATCGTAACGTAATCTATCTCACAATATAATGACGTAACGTATCGTAACGTAATCTATCTCACAATATAATGACGTAACGTATCGTAACGTAATCTATCTCACAATATAATGACGTAACGTATCGTAACGTAATCTATCTCACAATATAATGACGTAACACATTGTAACGTAATCTATCTCATAATATAATGATGTAACGTATTGTAACGTAATCTATCTCACAATATAATGACGTAACGTATCGTAACGTAATCTATCTCATAATATAATGACGTAACACATCGTAACGTAATCTATCTCATAATATAATGACGTAACGTATTGTAACGTAATCTATCTTACAATATAATGACGTAACGTATCGTGACGTAATCTATCTCACAATATAATGACGTAACACATCGTAACGTAATCTATCTCACAATATAATGACGTAACGTATCGTAACGTAATCTATCTCACAATATAATGACGTAACACATCGTAACGTAATCTATCTCATAATATAATGACGTAATACATCGTAACGTAATCTATCTTATAATATAATGACGTAACACATCGTAACGTAATCTATCTTACAATATAATGACGTAACGTATCGTAACGTATTCTATCTCACAATATAATGACGTAACTTATCGTAACGTAATCTATCTCAGAATATAATGACGTAACGTATCGTAACGTAATCTATCTCACAGTGTAATGATGTAACGTATCGTAACGTAATCTATTTCATAACGTAATAACGTAACGTAACGTTATCTGTCTCACAATGTAATAACGTAACGTATCGTAAAATAATCTGTGTCACAATGTAACAGCGTAACGTGACGTAACGTAACGTAACGTAACGTAACGTAACGTAACGTAACGTAACGTAAGCTATCTCCATAATGTAATAACGTAACCGTTGTCAAAGTGCCATTAATCATCACAGGTGTCACATCTCATAACAGTGTGTCACATACCATTACAGTGTGTCACATCTCATAACAGTGTGTCACATCTCATAACAGTGCGTCACATCTCATAACAGTGTGTCACAGCTCATAACAGTGTGCCACATCTCATAACAGTGTGTCACATATCATAACAGTGCGTCACATCTCATAACAGTGCGTCACAGCTCATAACAGTGTGTCACAGCTCATAACAGTGTGTCACATCTCATAACAGTGTGTCACAGCTCATAACAGTGCGTCACAGCTCATAACAGTGTGTCACAGCACTGTTATGAGATGTGACACACTGTTATGAGATGTGACACACTGTTATGAGATGTGACACACTGTTATGAGTGTCATATGCTAACTGCCTGTCACCGGCAATCAACGCGTCAATGATGATAAATGTCACGCATGTTTTTTTAAACATTTTGTTAGTGCTTAGTTTTTTTTTACATACTCAGGTCAATATTTTCACTGTATGACATCACCTGTGTGTGTGTCGCGTTGTCACAGCGTGTGACACGCGTGACATCATGCTAGCAAATTAGCATGCTCAACCTAAACATGTCGTAGTAACGTATCAATCAGGGGCGGATCCAGAGGGGGGGGTCGAGGGGGTCCGGACACCCCATTTTTACCAGAAAAAAGGGAAAAAACATACACACACGCACACACCCCCGCACACACACACACACACACACACACACACACACACACACACACACACACACACACACACACACACACACACACACACACACACACACTACACACACACAC
>NW_014581580.1:12100-14228 GCF_000485595.1 Priapulus caudatus
GAGGAAAGAAAGTGACGAGGGAGGAGGGACGGGTGCAGAGAGGAGGAGGGAGATGATACCGAGAGTGCGGCCTGATGGTGAGAGAGTGGGAGGAGGGCAGCGAGGGGTGCGGTGGATGAGAGAGGGGTAGGGGGCTGATGGTGAGCGGGAAGAAGGGACGAGTGAGAGAGGGAGGAGGTGTGAGTGAGAGCGGGAGGAGGGGACGAGTGAGAGAGGGAGGAGGTGTGAGTGAGAGCGGGAAGAGGGTAAGGGTGAGAGAGGAAGGAGGTGTGAGTGGGAGCGGGAGGGGGGAAGAATAGGAGATGGAGGAGGAGATAAGAGCGGAAAGAGGGATGAGTGAGAGAGAGGAGGTGTAAGGAGAGCGGGGCAGGAGGGTAGAGAATGGGAGATGTGAGGGAGGAGGAATAAGAGCGGAAAGAGGGGATGATGTGAGAGAGGCGAGAGGTGTAAGGCAGAGCGGGAGGAGGGTGAAATGGCGCAGGAGAGAGAGGAGATAAGAGCGCGAAAGAGGGATGACGTGAGAGAGGGAGGAGTGTAAGGAGAGTCGGGGGAGGGAGAAATGGAGAGAGGAGAAGGGGAGGATAAGAGTGGGAAGAGGGGACGAGTGAGAGAGGGAGGAGGTGTGAGTCAGAGCCGGAAGAGAGTAAGAAAAAACCAACAAACACGGGTGGAGGAAACGAGGAGTGAGGTTGTGAGCGAGGAGGAGGCGGAAAGGGTGAGACGAGGGAGGAGGGGAAGGGTGAGAGAGGGAGGAGGGGAAGGGTGAGCGAGGGAGGAGGGGAAGGGTGAGCGAGGGAGGAGGGGAAGGGTGAGAGAGGGAGGAGGGGAAAAGTGAGAGACGGTGAGGGAAAGTGTAAGAGAGGGAGTAGGGGAGGTTAAGAGCTGGAAAAGGGAAAGAGTGAGCGAGGGAGGAAGGTAAGGGTGAGAGCGGGAAGAGGGGAAGGGTGAGAGAGGGGGAGCAGGGGAGGATGAGAGCTGGAAGAAGGGAAGGGTGAGCGAGGGAGGAGGGGAAGGGTGAAAGAGGGAGGAGGGGAAGGGTGAGCGAGGGAGGAGGGGAAGGGTGAGAGAGGGAGGAGGGGAAGGGTGAGAGAGGGAGGAGAGGAAGGGTGAGAGACGGTGAGGGAAAGTGTGAGAGAGGGAGGAGGGGAGGTTAAGAGCTGGAAGAGGGAAAGAGTGTGCGAGGGAGTAGGGGAAGGATGAGAGAGGGAAGAGGGGAAGGGTGAGAGAGGGGGAGGAAGGGGGAATGAGAGCAGGAAGAGGGGAAGAGTGAGCGAGGGAGGAGGGAAAGGGTGAGAGAGGGAGGAGGGGAGGGTGAGAAAGGGAGGAGAGGTGAGCGAGGGAGGAGGGGACGGGTGAGAGAGGGAGGAGGGGAGGATGAGAGAGGGAGGAGGGTGAACGAGGGAGGAGGGGAAGGTAAGATTGGGGGCTGATGGTGAGAGAGTGAGAGAGATGGGAAGGGAGGAGGGGTGCTGTGGATGAGAGAGGGGAAGGGGGGCTGATGGTGAGCGGGAAGAGGGGAGGAGGGGAGAGGGAGGAGGTGTGAGTGAGAGTGGGAAGAAGGGCGGATGAGAGCGGAAAGTGGGGAAGGGTGAGAGAAAGGGAGGGGGAAGGGTGAAAGAGGGAGGAGGGAAAGGGTGAGAGAGGGAAAGGGAAAGGGTGAGAGAGGAGAAGGGGAATGGTAAGAGAAGGGAGAAGGGTGAGAGAGAGGAAGAAAAAGAAGAAAAAAGAAAAAAAAGAAGAAGAAAAACGGAAAAAGAAAAGGAAGAAAAAGGTAGGGGAAGTGGAGGGGAAGAGTGAGAGAGGAAAAAGGTGAGGGTGAGAGAGGGAGGAAGGGAAGGGTGTGAGAGGTGGACAGGAACGGTGAGAGAGGGGGAGGGAAAGGGTGAGAGAGGGGGAGGGGAAGGGTGAGAGAGGGAGGAGGTGAGGGTGAGAGCGGGAAGAGGGGAAGGATGAGGGAGGGAAGAGGAGAGGGAGGAAAAAGGTAGGAGGGGAGGTTGAGTGTGTGCTACCTTCGGTGACAGAGGTGCGCGCAAGTCTCTCTTTTCGTTTATCTCCTTCTTACCCGCTCTGTTTCTCTCTCTATTCCTCTCTCTCTACACTCACACATACACACGCACATACATACACA
>NW_014581580.1:14316-16122 GCF_000485595.1 Priapulus caudatus
CCCCAACCACACCACACATCACACCACACAAACACACACAACCACCAACACCCACACACACCCCACCCACACACACACGACAAGGCAGCAGCGGGCGCGCGGCGGCACCACATGCACCCCACACGCAGCACGCGCGCAAGGGGGGCCAGCCGCGGCCCCTGCGCAGCTGCGCGCCCGGCACACATACCAGAGCACCGCGCGCGCTGGGGGACCCGGCCGGGCCGGGGACCACACACCACACCATCACACGACACACAGCACACACATCTCTGCTCTCTCCCACCCTCCCTTCCACCACCCACACACACACGGACGGTGGCGCAGATTGCCCGGGCGACGGACCGCCACACACACTACACTTCACCACTACCCGCATGCCCAGTCACACACATACACACACACACTACACCACACACACACACACACATACACACACACACACACACAAACACACACAAACACAAACAAAACACACACAGACATTTTCACATACCCCCGCACCACACACATACACCATCCACACCAATCACAGATTCAACCACACCTCACACACATCACAATCACGAACACACCACCCTCTCCAGCTCTCTCCTCTCTGCTCCTCTCTCACACAGTCTTTTCTCACACACCATCACACACCACACACACACACACACACACACACACTGGCACATGCACCACTCACCGCACACCACACATACCACACCAGATTCGCCACACACCCACACACACACACACACCCCCAGACATCACTTTATGCACACACCGCTATTATAGGCCGCCTGGTACCTTTTTCAATGTGTAACAGCGAGACCAATTAGCGACGCGGTGTAACTGAACACACATCACGCACCATACACCCCCCCCTCACACACACACACACGCACACCCACACACACTCAACATCACACACATACACGACACAGCAACACAACACACACACACATACACATACACAACATCACAACCACACACACACATTCGTGTCACACACACATCACACACTAATCACAACACGGCATCCACATACAGCCTCTTCACAAGAACACGCAGACTAACACACACACACACCCTCCCGCTCTCTCCTATGCTCATTCTTCCTCTCTCTCACTCTCTCAACTTTCCTCTCTCATCTCCTCTCTCTCTCTCTCTCTCTCTCTCTCTCTTCTTTCTCTCTCTCTCTCTCTCGCTCTCTCTCTCCCACGCTCCTTCCCCTTCCTTCTCTCCCACTTTCAATTTGTCAGCGCGATAGAAGGAAATTTGCTTCGGCGGTAAAAAGTGTCGAACTGTAAATAATTTAGTTTTCTGCCCGAATTCGATAAAATATCCCTGGATATGTAAATTCGTAATGCAAATTATGATGAATGGAGATTGGTTAAGCGGCTCGGCGCGTGAAAATATACGCGTTGGTGCACGCACGTACGCACGCACGTACGCACGCACGCACGTACGCGAACATCCGCGCACCCACGCATGCACGCACGCTCACTCGCACGTACACACGCTTACACGCACGCAGCACACATGCACGCACGCACACTCGCACGCACGCACACTTACACGCACGCATGCAAGCACGTACGCACGCACAAGCGCACGTACGCACGCTTACACGCACGCAGCACACATGCATGCACGCACACTCGCACGCACGCACGCTTACACGCATGCATTCACGCATGCACGCACGATTACACGCACGCATGCACGCACGCAGGCTCGCGTTCACACTCTCCGTCTCTTGTTCTCTCTCTCTCTCTCTTTCTCTCTCTCTCTCTATCTCTCTCTCTCTCTCTCTCTCTCTAT
>NW_014581581.1:0-2500 GCF_000485595.1 Priapulus caudatus
GCCTCTCTGCTCCTGCTCTTCGCACTCTCCCACTCCACACACACACACACACACACATTGGCGCCTAGTAAAGGCACACGCACTCTGCCACTCACACACACACAACAACACGCGAAAGATCCTCAGTGACAGGAAGGCGCAGGCCTATAGTTAGCCAGTACACCTTCGTACGTATGTAGTATTAGCGAGAGCGCTAAGCCCCTCTCATAACTTTAATAATGGAGCTATCACAACAAACACATTTTGAACACAAAGAATTGCCAAATTATAAGTGACTATTATAGTGCTAATACAAGCATCATCACACACAGATGAGTAAAATGGTGTGTTTTTCATAGGAATATAACATTCAGTACAAACTTAATTATCTGCCGATCATGCACGCACGCACGCACGTCACGGCACTGCACGCACGCGCCGCGCGTCGCACACCACCAAACCAAACAACAGCATTTAGCCAAATTGGCGTTTTGTTCTTTTGTTTTGAAAGGTTTTGTTGAAGCTCGCATGGTCGCGCAGCTAAGGGCGAACGTGACGTTCAACTCGCGGCCCCAGCCAATACTGCCGTAGCATCTCGCGGCGCGACCGCGATTTTGTTCTCCCCGCAAAATAAAATTTTCGCAATCGCAAAAACTAGGCACAATCATGAAAAGACAACAAAGAGACACAGGATGTTTGCAACAATGACAAATGTATGTGTGGCAGACGCTGGGAGACGGAGAACAAAATGAATTTGGAATGGAAACATGAATTTGAAAAGTAAAGATGAATTTCGAAATGGACAATGAATTTTAGACTACATCGCGAGACATGAATTTTGAAATGAAACAGTTACAATTTGGAATGCAAAATTAATTTGAAATGAAATGGAATTTGGAATTGCAAATTAAATTCGAACAACAAGTCTCATCTACTCATCTCAAATACTGATTTGGAATGTACAGAATGAATCTTTGCAATCCTCTGCGAAAATACACTTCCTGGACTAGTTCTCTCGGAAAATTTTGAAATGAAAATTCGAATTTCCGAGAGGCAAAATCTGCGTATTTGAAATTAAAATGGCGTCTCTAGACTCTTCTCTGGTAACTGAAATGCAATTAACCAATAAATTAATGCAAACCAACTATCTTCCGTAATCGGCCCCTCTGACTACAGCACACCACCACTACTCTCTCTCTGCTTCTCTCCATCCACTTGTATCGTGATCTTTCTCGACACCTTATGCACGGACATCACGCGACACAGAACTCACCGCCCGGATTTTCTAGCCAGAGCGTTCAGCTGAAACGATTTAAACGTGGAAAATCTAGAATCCACCCACAGTGCCAGCTTTGCCTCTCCCATCCCTTATCTCGCGCTGTGGCACCCCTCCCCTGCCTCCCCCTCTCTCCTCTCTCTCGTCCCTCCCGTCTCCGCTGGCCACGGGCAGGGCTGGTAAGGCGTGGGCAACGCAGACAGTCGTAGCACGTGCATGGCGTAACACTGCAAGGTGACTTATGTGTGTGTGTGCGTGCGCCGCCGCCGCGTGTGTATGTGTGTGTGTGTGGTGTGTGTGTGTGGTTGTGTGTGTGTGCGTTGTACGTGTGTGTGTGCGTGTGCCGCGCGTATGTGTGTGTGTGTGCGCGCGTGTGTGTGTGTGTGGTGTCGTGGCGCGCGTGTGTGTGTGTGTGTGCGTGTGTCGGTGCGCGCGTGTGTGTGTGGCTCTGTGTGTGCGTTGTTCGTGCTTTGCCAGTATATAGTGTGTGTGTGCGATGAGCTACGTGGCGCGTGTGCTGAGTTGTTAGTTTTGTCGTGTATGTGTGTTAGTCCTGTGTGTTGTGGCGTGCCGCGCGGAGCTCTGTGTGTGTGTGTCGCGACTCGAGTACTGTTGTGTGAGTGAGCGAGTTTGCGCGTCTGGTTCCAGCATGCTGCTCACCATCGATGGTCGTGAGTGGCGCGTGAAATCGTATCAACCTTATACCCAACGATGTCTCGCGCAACCCTAAACGCCCTATCGGCTCAATATTATACAACGTGTGTTTCAGTATAATGACGGCATTTTCTTGGTCCTGCGCCTACGCTGACAGGTATAAGCACGCATGTACGAGCAGCCTGGCACGGCGGCTACACCCACCTAATGGGAATTATAATGACTAAGGCGGTGCTTCATCCGTAACAATTCGCTGTCTTTACGCAGCTGTTTCGTCGCGGAGCCGGAGAACGAGCCATTACCCTCGCATACGCGCGCACGCACCCTCGCATCACGCGCGCAACGCACGCACCTCACACCCCCGGAATCGGTCGTCTAACACATGATTACGATAGAGCAAAACACTGCGCAGCTACCGCCACCCCCACCTCCGGCGCCCCCCCAACGAGCGCGCTGTCTCACGCACGCACGCGCGCAACGGCACATACGGCACGCACACACCGTCAACACTGGTCAATCGTAAATTCCTCATCCGTATCTCTCACGCTAGTAAATGTATGCGTTGAGACGTTGTACGTGTGAGAGTTGTGT
>NW_014581581.1:4910-6489 GCF_000485595.1 Priapulus caudatus
AGGTTTGCTACATTATTGATGGTACTAACATTTCTTTTATTACAGGCAAGGATTCTTTCTGAAAATTCAAGGACATTTTCATGAAATTCAAGTACAAAATCAATATTTACTAAATTCAAGTACTTTTCAAGAACTCCCCTCAAATTCAAGGACTTTTCAAGGACTGTGCGAACCATGAAGAATAGTGACATACTAACTGGACTCGACGCACACGCACACGCACCCGCACCCGCACCCGCACACACACACGACGATGACGTGGTGGCGCCACCACTCCCCCGGCGCCGCCGCCGCTGCCGCCGCCGCTCACCTTGAACTCCTTCGTCGACATGTCGTGGTTGATGGCGACGCTGCTCACCGCCTTGCGTATGCTGATCGGGGGTCGTGACCCCCGGCTCCGCGACGACCCCCCGGTGCCCGACCCTCCCTTCTGGTTCTCCTTGTTGCTCGCTCCCCTCCCCTCCGCCGCCTCCTTCGACAGTACGAGCACGGACTTTGGACGCGTCGCCCACGGCGTTGCCGGCTTGCGTCCCCCGGCAACCGTCGTCAGGCTGTCCTGGCTGCGCGACAGGTACTGGCGACGCACGACCGCCTGCCTCCTAGATGGCGCCTCCGGGCGCGCGAATCTGTCGCCTGCGGGGAGGGGAGGGGGAGCGTTAATCGAGGCGGGCGTTCGATTCGCGGGGAGAGGAAGGGGACGCTGCACAATGAAATCTACGCGACGGTTTTCCACGTTTCCCTCGTTTATTTTCCGACGGATGTTGTCCGTTTTCAATTTTCTCGTTATCCATTTTCTTCTGTTATTTCTGAACCCCCCCAAGAATTTCCCCATACTTTCCCTGTAAGTTCTGAGAAAACCTCCTCTTCCCCAGTCAGTGAGCAACGTCTTACTTCCGCCGCGTCCCGCCCCGCCCCTCGAGAAATTCCCCCCTCCCTTACGGTGCTCACCCCTTGTGTCGCCGACGGGCCGTCTAGATTCCGACACCTTCCTCTCGGGTCTCGTCGGCGTGGTCGACACGGCAATCTTGCTGGCGGTGGCACGCTTAGAGGGCCCCACCGGCGTAGCAAACCGCGTCGCGCTGCTTCCCGACGCCGCCGCTTTACTGCCGGCAGCGGTCGTCACGGCAACCGCACTGACGGGTGGCGCCATCTTGCCGGCTCCCCGCTTCATGCTGCGCCGCGCGGCTCGCTGCTGCGACGAGTCGTTTATCGCTTACAGGAGCCTGGAACGCAAACAGATGCGGGGATGAGTGGGAGGGCTTCAGGGACGATTCCTGTCAGCTGATGGGATAGACGCACGGTCGCCCACGCGCGCGCGCAGAGAGAAAAGCGAGTACGGTGTTAGCTGTGTCAGCTGCCACCTCTATAGAACGGACACCTGTCTGTAAAGGTCACCTGTCTGTAAAGGATACCTGTCTGTAAAGGTCGCCTGTCTGTAAAGGTAACCTGTCTATTAAGGACACATGTCTGTAAAGGACACCTGTTTGTAAAGAACAACTGTCTGTAAAGAACACCTGTCTGTAAAGAACACCTGTCTGTAAAAAGTCAACCTGTCTGTAAAAGGACACATGTCTGTAAA
>NW_014581581.1:6499-10371 GCF_000485595.1 Priapulus caudatus
AAAGGTCACCTGTCTGTAAATGACACCTGTCTGTAAACGACACCTGTCTGTAAAGGTCACCTGTCTGTAAAGGACACCTGTCTGTAAAGGTCACCTGTCTGTAAAGGTCACCTGTCTGTAAAGGTCACCTGTCTATTAAGGACACATGTCTGTAAAGGACACCTGTTTGTAAAGAACAGCTGTCTGTAAAGAACACCTGTCTGTAAAAGTCACCTGTCTGTAAAGGTCACCTGTCTGTAAAAGTCACCTGTCTGTAAAGGTCACCTGTCTGTAAAGGTCACCTGTCTGTAAATGACACCTGTCTGTAAAGGTCACCTGTCTGTAAAGGTCACCTGTCTGTAAAGGACACCTGTCTGTAAAGGTCACCTGTCTGTAAAGGTCACCTGTCTGTAAATGACACCTGTCTGTAAAGGTCACCTGTCTGTAAAGAACACCTGTCTGTAAAGAACAGCTGTCTGTAAAGGATGCTGTTCGGAGAAATAAATCGATCGACCAGCAGGGATATCACGAAGCGACGCATAGCATGAACATAGGAGGAGAATTACGAGGTGCGTGCGCCTTCACTCACAGTCACACGCTAAGTACTCGACTACAGAGTACAGTACCACTCTGTCTCCTCTCTCCCGCTAAAATCAATGAGCGAGGAACAGCAGGAGAGAGACAGACAAAAAACAAATTCATCGGAAATGAAAAAAACAACAACGCTACGACGCCGCTAACGCGAACTCTCGCGGCGAGGGACTCCGGGAGGATGCTTAGCGAAGAAGGAAGCTGTGCAGGGCTTCACTCATCCGCGCGCGCGTTCTAGCTGATCGAAACGTCCTTGGCGAAGGTCGTAATTCGTACAGCTCTGCCGCCCCCCCCCCTGCCGTCTCCTACAGCTTTCAAAGTCATTCCAATGTCACGAGAGACTAACGTTGTCTCGCTCTCCCGCCAGGGGGCGCCAGCACCTAAGCTAGCAGACGCACGATCGCGCGCCGACAGACGCCCCCTAGCAACACGCACACGTCACTGTAGTATTACACGACAGTTCTAATCCGACATTAATACAACGTTACATTATGTTAGATAAAAATTAAATTATATACCATGGGTCATGCAGTTTCTCTCAAGTAGTATAAGACACATCGTTTCTCTCTTGTTTTTATTAGTCTAGGTACTTGTTTTATTGTAGTTTGTATTTGCCTGTATGATCAGCGATTATCCGTGTGCGCAATAAACATTATTTGAATTTGAATTTGAGTTTAATCAGGTTACATCACGCGTACACACATCGCGTATCTGTATAGTGTGTGTACATAGCGAGACATACAAGCAGTGTTTATAAATTATAGGATAATATAGCAGCTCGTGCCCCGGGCAGACACTGCTAAGTTACCCTTGAACGGTTATATCAAGAGCGTATATAAAGAAGCTTTCTTTATGTACGCTCTTGGTTATATCCATTTAGCACGACTGGATAATTTTAAGTTGAAAAATGAAAATTTTAGAATTCAAGCCTGGCTGGATATTTTCAGACTTGGATATTTACAAGGCTGATAGCGGTTTAGTCTCACAGTCGCGTGGCACAAACACCGTACGTGGCACCTGTGACAGCAACATAGGTGTGACAGAGGTGACAGTCGCGTGGCACAAACACCGACGCCTGTGACAACAGTCTAGGTGTCACACAGTGATGATGACGTATATAGCAGACACCTGGGCGTGTGGCACAAACACCTACACCTGTGACAACAGCCTGTGTGTGACACAGCGACAAACACACATGCTAGCTGACATCGGACAAGCCCATGTATGTCGCAAAGCCACATACCGCTACGAACCGGACACCAATCCACAAAATGACACTCCGGGGTTTCCCCTCAAGAGATACTCCTCGCACAGGTTTGACTGCCTGCGTGTGCGTGTACATAACGTGAAGGTACAGTTGCAGCAACGTCCCAGCTCACGCTGTCACTGCGCTGTCACTGCGCTGTCACTCTAACATATAACACAACGTCACGCAAGGGTAGAAATGAACTCTTGAACACGGGAGTCCAACGGACTCCCTACCCTCAAAAAGAGGGAGCCCGCAGCAAAAATGAGGGAGTCCACAGTCTGAGGTTCAAAATTAAAGATATTAACAATAATGCATACATGTGCTTATTTTTAAGATTCATGCGGTTGCACGTCTGCCAAATTTTCTTTGGACATTAGCTGAAAAAATACGGTAATTCCGCGAGGCCGTGCTCCGGAACGAACTAGTTAGTATGGCAGAATTTTCAGGGAGTCACACAGACTCCTGCATATGTCAAATCAGGGAGTCCGACAGTAAATCAGGGAGTATTTGACTCCGGACTCACGTTAATTTCGCACCCTGCCAGTGACACGGACCCGTCAGGTCGAGGTGGCGTACGTTCTCTCATGTCAACACGAAGTGAAAGCGATTTGGGTAATATAACGTGACTGGCGGTCACAGTACAGCACACACACACATGAACCGCCACCACCACCCTGTCAAACGTCAGTACAGCTATGCCCCTCCCCCTCATCCACCACCTTCACCTCATCCCATCCCCCCCCCGGTCTGTGTTTGGCGAGCAAACATCGTGGCACGAATGTATCTGCTACGGCGGAGGACAACGACTTCTAACCACAACAGCAAGCATGCCAATCCAACCCGCAGATTGAATACTGATAGACACGCGAAGGGCGAACGGTAACTTAAGGATGAGGAGGGGTGAGGGAAAGATGGGGAGGGGCTGAGGTGGAGTAGGGGGGAGGAAAGCGAATGAGAAGGAACAGGAGTGAGACGGAGAAGGGAGGGGGAGAGGGGGGGGGACGAGGAAAGGGGGTAATTAATATATAAGGAGAAGAGAACTCCTTTCCCTCTTCTTCTTTCGCTTCCCCCGCCTCCTCATCCACCTCCTCTCCTCCTCATCCTCCTCATCCTCCTCATCCTCCTCCTCCACCTCCTCCTCCTCCTCACGCAGACCGCTTCATATTTACCATGTTTGCAGCAACCGTCAATCCCTCATCCACTAGCAGCAAAAACCCAGCGACCAACTTGTGCAGGGGGCTGTATGCACCCCACCTGTGCGTATGTACACGCTCTACTGGCTTGGCTTCACTTTTTACCAGCACACCGACACCAACTCCTCCTGTCTTGCTACGTGCTGGCAGCAGGAACACTCCAGAATACTCCGGGAACTGTACAGGAATTCTTGTACGGGAGATGTGCACGAGATGTAGAGAAGTTGGGAGAGAAATTCTACAGCTATAGTTGTTAGAGGAGTTCTATAAGAAATGCAGAGTCGTACGTGAGTTAAAACGAGGAATTGGAGGAAGGAAGACAGATATTGGAGAAGAGTTCTATAGACTTGTACAGCGGTACTATAGGAGCTGTACAGGAGTTCTATAGGAACAGCACAGGAGTTCTGTAGGAGCTGTACCGGAGTTCTATAGAAACTTAGATAGATGTGCAAGAGGGATTAACAGGAGAAGAAGAGACTGTCTATAGGTGCTCTCCACCACCACCACCACCAGCAGCAGCAGCAGCAGCAGCAGCAGCAGCAGCAGCACCACCACCACCACCAGCAGCAGCAGCAACAGCAGCAGCAACAGTGCTCAGCAGCAGCAGTACAGCCACGCCCGTAGACCGGCTATCGTTATGAGTTAGCACAGCAGCGGAAGAGGATCAAACAGAGAGCAGGCAGCACATGTAGACGCACAGCTATAGTATTGGCACATAGCGCGCACCGCACGAGCTTATATGATATTATACCGGGGGCCGCAGCTGGCTGGGGTTTCCTGTTGAGTTCTAGCTAATCTCTCTCTCTCTCTCTCTCTCTCTCTCTCTCTCTCTCTCTCTCTCTCTCTCTCTCTCTCTCTCT
>NW_014581582.1:0-818 GCF_000485595.1 Priapulus caudatus
CCCTCTTCTTCTGCTTACTGGTTCCTTCTCGTTGTTCTGCAGAGTAAGGGACTAAGCAGTGCGAGTCTGGCTTCTCCCACCCCACCTCTTCCCCCTCTTCTTCGTACTGGTTCCTTCTCGTTGTTCTGCAGAGTAAGGGACTAAGCAGTGCGAGTCTGGCTTCTCCCACCCCACCTCCTCCCCTTCTTCTTCTTACTGGTTCCTTCTCGTTGTTCTGCAGAGTAAGGGACTAATCAGTGCGAGTCTGGCTTCTCCCACCCCACCTCCTCCCCCTCTTCTTCTTACTGGTTCCTTCTCGTTGTTCTGCAGAGTAAGGGACTAAGCAGTGCGAGTCTGGAGGCTGAGGTGCTGGAGCTGGAGCGCGTGAAGACACGCATCATCGAGGCAGACACGAAGGCCAAGCACCTCGAGCTCTACATCACGCAGAAGGACGCCGAGATATTCGCCCTCAAGGAGGTCAGAGGTCGCGCACGGTGGGGTCAGAGATCGCTGGTGTCACGTGCGATAAGGGGGGGGTCGAAGGTCGGAGGTCGCAGGCGTCATGTGCGGTGGGGGTCGGAGGTTAGAGGTTGCTGGTGTCACGTGCAGTGGGGGTCAGAGGTTAGAGGTCGGAGGTTAGAGGTCGCTGGTGTCACGTGCGGTGGGGGTCGGAGGTTAGAGGTTGCAGGTGTAATGTGCGGTGGGGGTTAGAGGTCGCAGGTGTCACGTGCGGTGGGGGTCGGAGGTTAGAGGTTGCAGGTGTCACATGCGGTGGGGGTCGGCGGTCGTGGCGGTCGTGGCGGTTTACTGTCAGCGGTAATAACAGTCATGTGGTGATG
>NW_014581582.1:5053-5477 GCF_000485595.1 Priapulus caudatus
CGTTGTTCCATGTGTGTGTGTGTTCCGCATTGCAGAGCAAGGCGATGTTCCTGCAGCGGGAGACGATCAAGGAGATGGAGATGCGCATCGACACGCAGAGGCAGACGCTGGCGGCGCGCGACGACAGCATCAAGAAGCTGCTGGAGATGCTGCAGGTATGTAGCAGGGATGCTGTGTGGTGGAGCAGTGAAGCCATGTGTAGGATGCTGTATGCAAGTATGTATGTAGCAGGGATGCGGCGTGATGTAACGAGATATAATCGTCTTCTTATTGCATGCTATCAAGTCCCAAGTTTTTGGGAAATTATTTAATATATGTATGTATATATTCGTCATTCTGCAGAGTAATATAAGGGACTAAGCAGTGCGAGTCTGGCTTCTCCCCCCACCTCCTCCCCTCTCTTCTTCTTACTGGTTCCTTCTCG
>NW_014581582.1:9697-10368 GCF_000485595.1 Priapulus caudatus
CCTCTGTTCTTGGTTACATGCAAGAGTGGATCCTCTGTTCTTGGTTACATGCAAGAGTGGATCCTCTGTGCTTGGTTACGTGCAAGAGTGGATCCTCTGTGCTTGGTTAAATGCAAGAGTGGATCCTCTGTTCTTGGTTACATGCAAGAGTGGATCCTCTGTCCTCGGTTACGTGCAAGAGTGGATCTTCCGTCCTTGGTTACATGCAAGAGTGGATCCTCTGTGCTTGGTTACATGCAAGAGTGGATCCTCTGTGCTTGGTTACATGCAAGAGTGGATCCTCTGTCCTCTGTTACGTACAAAAGTTGATCCTCTGTCCTCTAGCTGTTACATGCAAGAGTGGATCCTCCGTCCTCTGTTACGTGCAAGAGTGGATCCTCTGTCCTCTGTTACGTGCTAGAATCGATCCAGAAGTTGTTCTCGTGTTAGAACGGGCATTATGTTTAGTTATCTTTTAGAGTTGTCCCATGTATGTGTGTTCCACGCTGCAGAGCAACTCAATCTACCCTCAGCAAAAAATCGATATGGATCAAACGGGTGTACGTAGATGAGCTTCGTAGTTTACTTCGGCAAAAAAAACACTGGGGGCCATTCTCGTTGTTCCATGTGTGTGTGTTCCGCATTGCAGAGCAAGGCGATGTTCCTGCAGCGGGAGACGATCAAGGAGATGG
>NW_014581583.1:0-1506 GCF_000485595.1 Priapulus caudatus
ACTATTTATTAAGCTCTTGATAAACATCGCATACACGTTAAAAAACAATAACGCTGCCACAAGTTGATTATATATCATCTTCATGTCCCTACATTTTAAGAGCCCGGGCCATCCTTAAAAATTCTATGTTTGCTGTCGCCCCCAAAAACCCCCATTTGAAAAAATTTTTTTTTAGTGGGTAGGTAGGTCAAGGTTTTTTTCGTGTGAAAGGGCATAATCGTTATTTACAGTCTGTCACTCATGTTTGCCACACATATCTTGTGTTTCAGTCTTACTATGAGGAATGTATATGCACGCTTCCAGAATAGCCAGTAGAAGAGTTATATTTATATTACATTATATTTATATAGACAAAATAAACAAAAACATAAACAAAATGGAACCCCAAAATGTCAAAAAAAACGGTCGCGGCTATTTCGTGGTCGGTCGGAGACCGCGCACAGAATTTTTTAAAGGATGGCCCGGCGTATCATGTATCACAGTGCTAGAATGCGCAATCCCAGAAGCGGCGGACGTGTGTGTGTGTGTGTGTGTGTGGGGGGGGGGTATACAGTCATTTCGCCCTCTCGGCGTTTTCTAATATCTACTGTCAATTGTCAATTACCGCATTTGCCGCATTACTATACCGAGGCTACCCAGCGGTGAGCTAAACGCTGATAAACAGACTTGAGCTTTTGAACACAGCTGGCATGCCCACAGATGCACACATGCATCTCCAAAGTCTCCTATCGAGAAACAATAATCACACACCACACGCGGTGGCGATGGACTCTTCAACGCGAAATTGTCTCGAATCATATTATCATAATAATTTGTAATAATAATAATTGTAAAATAATTAAATAATAATGTCTGCGGATATTCCGCGCCGTCAACTCGGCGAGCGCCTCTCGCGTATGACGTCAACATGACGTCAGGCCAGCAGCGAACAATAGAACGCAATACATTATTATGCATGTATGTCAGGGGGTTAAAAATGACAAAATTGCCAATATTGACAAATTTTTGCTACCATCGACAAATTTGCCATTATTAACCCCCTGATGTATATATATATATGTTGTTATACTGCTGTATTATTATCTCTTGATTTAATGGGTGTGTTGATATAGTAGCTCGTAATAGTGTAATACTGATAGATCGAGAGAGCAGCATGCATGATTAGTGCGGTGTGCGTATGCAAGCGAAATGCAGCGTGCGGTGGGCGGGGGCAACGCGGGTGAACTCTCCACGATGCTGCTGCTGCTACCGATGATGCTACCGACTGCTGATTCCGGCATCTGCTGCCGCAGGAAGTGTGTGCGGGATGCGCTGGGAAGATGGCCGTGTGACGATCATGAGTCGCTGCTAGCAGCAGCAGCAGCAGCTAGCGGGGGTTTCCTATTGGCGAAGCGCCAGAGAGGTCCAGCTGCGGGCTGGCAGTGCGTGTGTGTGTGTGTGTGTGTGTGTGTGTGTGTGCGTGCGTGTCGTGTGTGTGTGTGTGTGTGTGTGTGTGTGTGTGTGTGT
>NW_014581583.1:5912-6513 GCF_000485595.1 Priapulus caudatus
TCTCTCTCTCTCTCTCTCTCTCTCTCTCTCTCTCTCTCTCTGTGCGTGTCTAACACACGCAGCTAATCGATGACTACCTGACCCGGGCGATTTCATTGATCGGAGATTTCACGTGAAAGGAAAGTGGATAAACGGCAGCGGTATACGCGATTTCAAACGCACACCAGCGTACGCTGCGAGCTCTTCCTACGTGCGTGCGCTCTATAGCTCGCATGCGTCGCTGTTTCATGGCTCTGTTGAGGACGAATTTTTTTCTGTAATGTTATACAGTAATTTTGTAATTTTTAATATTAGAGAGAGTTGAACGAAAATTTGTGGTGTACGTAGAATTCATTTTCCGTACGCTATTGTGGGCCACGTGCGTGCGCGCAAGAGTTGGTGCGCGTGCGTCGGAAGTCTCCTGTTCCTACACCCTACATAGACGCTATTTATTCTCTTATATACATACATATCTCCGTTCCTCATGCGCGCCATACTATAATATCAGAAGTAGGGAATTCCCTATTATCTACTTCTGATAATATATATATATATATATATAATATATATATATATATATATAAAATATAAATATATATATATAATATATATATATATATAA
>NW_014581583.1:6538-9038 GCF_000485595.1 Priapulus caudatus
AAAAAATATATATTATAGATATAATATAATCAGGAAACATCGAGGCACGCCGTCATTTACGCGCACACGGTCTAGTAACATGTTTGCGCACTATACTGCCCATGGGTGCGTATACGTGTGAATCTGTATTTCACACAGTGTGCCATTAACGAACGTGTAAGTGTCCGCGCCCGCGCCCTGCCTCTTGTGTAACACAACACGCGCGCTCTCACACTACATAACCCGGCCCGGCGCGCGACACACACGCCACGTACCTCATGTGATACACAGCAGTTGTTAGTTGTCGGTTAGCACATCAGTTGTTAAGTATATGTACGTCTTTCGTGCGAGATTGAGCGCGCCGTTTGTTGCGTGCGTGCCGTCTGTGTGGAGGGGAGTGCTGACAATGAATGGATGGAGAGGGGGGGGAGCAAGACAGCAGAGAGAGAAAAAAAAAAGAAGATGAGAGAGAGAGAGAGAGGGAGAACGCACACACACGCGCGCGTGGTGTGGGGAAATGGCATGCAGACGTAGCCAGTGTTAACAAGCGCCTCACGTGTTTGTAGTAGCGGAGATTAGCCGCTGCCGCCCGAAGTCATGACGCGCACGCGCACGGACCACTGATTCCCCACGCGCATCCACGGCCTTGCCGCGCCGCCGCTCCAATTCTTCGCCGCCGCCCGCGCATGCTGCGCGACCGAGGAAGGCAGCAGTTTTTCCCTCCGCCCGAACAACAGTGTGTACCGCTTGAAATCTTGCAATGAAGTGAATGTTCGGCCCGCCTACGAACGTGCGCGCAACTAAAAAACAGATGTGAGCCGCCGGCGTTTGAGGAGCGAGGGAGAGGGTTAATCGTGGGGGTTGGGGTGGGGTGAGGTGGGTGGGGTGGACGTCAGCTATTATTAAGAGATGTGTCAGTCATTTTCGCTTTGTCGTAGTTGTGTGCCCAGCTATGTATGCCGCCGCCGCATAGTTACTGTAGTACGCGTAGTAGAGTAAGCAATGCGTAGTAGTAGCAGCAACAGCAGGCAGCAGTAGTGGTTGTGATATAGTGCATTGATGATGCGTTATTTGTTGTGTATGTCCGTGCGTGTGTGTGTGGTGTGTGTCGTGTGTGCTGTGTGTGGGCGGTGCGTGTGCGTGTGCGCTGTGGCGATGTGGCTCGTCGCGTGCGGTGCGCGTGCGCGATGCAGTGTGCGTCGCGTGCGTTGAGTTGTGGTGGGGCGTGTGCGTAGCGTGCGTGCCTTAGTATGCATGGGTGTAGCGTGTGCGTGCATGCGGTGCGTGCGTAGTATACGTACGTGAGTGGCGTGTAAAATCTCTCTCTTCTCTCTCTCTCTCTCTCTCTCTCTCTCTCTCTCTGTCAGTTGTCTACCTGTGCAGCAGATTCCGTCGTGCAAGTAATTTAGCCATGTTGGGGTTTGTCGCGGGCACGCACGACAAGTCCCCCGACTGCCTGCCCCACGGCCATGGCTTACATGCTGCATGGCTACGTGCGTACGCGCTTACACGAGAGAACTTTTATATTGTAAGTTTTTTTGGCGCAAAAGGGCCGTAAATTTTGCTCGCGCGAAAAATTCCGCGGGCAGGCAGATGTTTAGTCCAGTGGTGTGAAATTCCGTGTCCTATTGTCGTCCCTGCCGCCGTCGCCATCGTCATCGTTGCCGTCACTGCCGTCGTTATCGTTGTCGTCGTTACTGCCGTCGTCATCGTCGCCGCCGCTACCGTCGCCGTCGTCGCTCGCGAGATAATTTTACGGGGGGTGCTGCAAACCGTTACTTTTCAAAATCGGATTTTCCCCCCAAAACCCGCTCTCACCCCCCTCTCCCCTCCATACACACACACGCACACCCCTCCATCCCTCTCTCCCCCTCACACTCGCCGTTCGTTCGCCAAAACCCCCCCAAAAAAGTCGCCTGCCACGCGTCGTCGCCGGCAACTCTTTGTCGCGATTTTCGGGCCGAAATTGCTATTTTCGAAAGCAATCTCACGCCGCCGTCGGCCCCCGCCGTGCGCGCGTCATTGTCGTCGGCAGGGCCGCACCCCCTCGCCTCTCTCTCCCTCTCTCCCTCTCTCCGCTGCGGATCTCCCTCCCGTGAGCAATTGTTGCGCGGGAGCTTTTGTCGCCGGGGACGTCGGCGCGCGGGTTTTTTGGGGCAAGAAAGTCGTTATTTTTCACCAGAAGCCGGTGGCTGTGGATTGTGTTTGGGCCGGCAGCGCGCGCACGCAGGCGGCGGCGGCGGCTTGACACCTGACACTGAGCGGGTGGGTCGCTCGGTTCCCCCCTCCCCCCGCCGCCGCCGCCGCTGCCCCGCTCACACGCCGACAATGGCGCGGCGTGCGAGCGTGAGAGAGATTTTTCAAAGAAATTTCGTTATTTTTTGAAAAAAAAATCGCACCCTGCATCCCCCCACCTCCGCCCCCACGTAGGTTTTCTACGGGGGTTAACCGGGGGAGTGCGCAGATGTGTGTGAGTGCGTGCGTGTGTTGGGGGGTGGGGGTGGTGTGAATGCGAAAAAAT
>NW_014581584.1:0-676 GCF_000485595.1 Priapulus caudatus
CCCCACCTCCCCACCTCCCTACCTCCCCACCTCCCCACCTCCCCACCTCCCCACCTCCCCACCTCACCACCTCACCACCTCACCACCTCACCACCTCACCACCTCCACCACCTCCCCACCTCCCCACCTCCCCACCTCCCCACCTCCCCACCCCCACTCCCTACCTCGCCGCGCAATTCCCGCCGACTCGCCAACAATGTTTCAATGATTCACTGAAGCCATTGTGACCCGCGCTCAGCCTCCGCGCCGCCGCTGCCGCCGTTGTTAAGCTTCCTCCGTGATTGCTGTTTAATGAGCGAGCCTCATTCACGCGTCATGCTCCGCCACGAACGCCGCCAGCCGAAAACCGTACGAGCTGAAAGCGCAGCAGTCGTAAGCGCTGTTGGGAGCAGTGAGCGTGGCCATTGTCGGCGAGCATGGCCGCTAGGGGTATTGTCAAGCGTCGGTAGAGTGTTCCGGTGTTCTTAATTGTCGCGATTCGAATTAGGATGTGACGCACGTCAACTTTTTTTTACTTTCGCGTTCTTTTTTGACTTGCGCGACTTATATTTTTTTAGATCGTCAACATTTTAAAACGTCTGACAACTAATATATATATATATATATATATATATATATATATATATATATATTTGTGTGTGTGTGTATTATTAATATATATATATATTATATATAT
>NW_014581584.1:1846-2489 GCF_000485595.1 Priapulus caudatus
AGAGAGAGAGAGAGAAAGAGAGAGAGAGAGAGAGAGAGAGAGAGAGAGAGCGAGGGGGGAGAGAGAAAGGAAAAGGAATGGTAAATATCTAGAGAGGGGTAGGAAACAGTCCTGAAGCTATGCGCTAACAAACTACTAGGCAATCAGGCATGAACACGATAACGCACGAACGCGCGATATCACTCGATATATCGGCGTTCGTCAGAAAGTTATTTCCCTCTTCAATCTCTAAAATACAGCTTCACAGTTGAATCCATTTAACGCGACTTTTCTATGATCGATAGAGAGAGAGAGAGAGAAAGATGTAGAGANAGACAGACAGACAGACAGACAGACAGATAGATGCATAGATAGATAATGATAAGGCGCTTAATTAGGCAATTCTCTCCCTGCGGCAACGTTAACAACCGTTATCGCACTACGTATTACTTGTTCGTCCGGTGCCGGCTGCCTGGCTGCCGAGGAGGAAATTGCCACGAGTCACCGTCTCCTTTATCTCTCACGCGCGCGGAAAAATGCGAAGAAAGGCGCCTGCATAATCGCGAGGAGCGATGTAATTAAATTAGTATTCATCTAACTAATTATGACTAGCTTCTGCGTGATTGAGATGGATTCCGCAAGATCGCGTATTCGCGCCTGCGTG
>NW_014581584.1:4254-4748 GCF_000485595.1 Priapulus caudatus
GCGTGTGCGTGTGCGTGTGCGTGTGCGTGTGCGTGTGCGTGTGTATGTGTGTGAGTGCGCGCGCGCGTGTGTGCGCGCGTGTGTGTGCGATTGTGTTTGGGTATGTGCGTGCGTGCGCTTGTGTGTGTGTGCGCGCGTGCGTGTGCGTGTGTGTGTGCGCGCGTGCGTGCGTGCGTGCGTGCGTGGTGCGTGCGTGATTTCTCGCGCGCTTGCTTGAGTGCGTACAAGTGTTGCGTGCACGCGTGTGTGTGCATGCGTGTCTGTGCGTCTGCGTCAATGCCTCCGTTTGCACGCGCGTGCGTAAAAGCACGTATACTTGCATGCAATGTTCAATCGACTACCCGAAAGATACGCACCGTGACGGCACAAAAGACCAAGCATAAACACAGTTAAATGCAAAAAAAAAGTAAACTTGAAACACAATTCACGTTTAAAATGTGAGTAAAAATTGACTAGCATAAATTGCGTGATCCGGAGAAGGAAAGTGGACGAGT
>NW_014581584.1:6112-8976 GCF_000485595.1 Priapulus caudatus
TCTCTCTCTCTCTCTCTCTCTCTCTCTCTCTCTCTCTCTCCTCTCTCTCTCTCACTCTCTCTCTCTCGTTCTCTCTCTCTTCTCTTTCTATCTCTCTCTCTTTCTCTCTGTCTCGTGTACTCTCGCCTTTGGACATTATCTCCCTCAATCTCCCATACTCTGCTGTCACGCACACACACGCACGCACGTAAATACGAAACGCACGAAAACATCTGTTTCCCGTAAACAGGGCTTGATTTCCCAGCGGGTTCACACGCAGCACAAACAGCGGCGACTGTTCTCTCCCGACTCGCTCACAGTTCTCGTTGCGTGTCCTCGATGCGTCACAGCGAACTAATGTCACCGAGGCAGATGCGCCTCATTCAGGAGAAAATCCTAGTTACATTTTAATGTCGACGGTAAAGCCAGAAAAAAAGTCTGCTGTGTCCTCGCTTTCATTCCCTTTCTCTTGCGCTTTCGCGTTGGCTTTCTCTCTCTCTCTCTCGCTCTCTATTTCTCTTTCTCTTTCCCCTTCTCTCCCTACCTCCTTCTCTCTCTTTCTCTCTCCCTCCTCGCCCCTTGGCTTCGCTCACCAGCGACCATCGACGACAACACATCACAGCGTAAAACTGTCGCGGCTCGGCTCGGCTCGGCTCGGCTCGGCTCGGCTCAGCGCTATCGGCCGAGTGTGTCGCATTTCTGCTTGCATGCGAACACATCCGTGACAGGGAGTAGACAGGAGCGGATAGGGAAGTAGTAGAAGATAATAATAATAGCTATACTATAGTTATATAATACGCGATAGCGCGTAGACTATGTCGTAAATCGACGACGGTATTTGCACGGAGAATGTTACCGAAGATCCGTGCCTGATGTTATTACTCAAGATGTTTTCGCGCGCGCCAGGTTTTATATGCCGTGCTATAGTATATGCGGCAACGTCGACGGTCCCTAGAGTTCTCAGCAGGCCAAGCAGAGTACGTGACAACACTGAGGCCTCGCTATGCTAGAATTTAAATCTACCTCATAATACGCAGGTACATAAAGAGAGGTGATACACAGGTGAGCAAACATTAATCTAGAGTATTGAAGATAGATTAAGATATAATAAAGCTAATAGGAAAATGGGGCCTGGAAAGAACAAAGGTGAGACTTTTTCGCCACGTGAAAGTTCAATTATTCACTGTGTACATTCGCTGATAATTTTAATTACGTATTGTTTAAATAATACTTGTATATAAAAATGTTATATTATAATTTATAGCTTAACGAATAAACTACTGCGCAGGTCACCTTGCATTGTATTCTATAAGAAATGACTGCGGGGAAGAAAATCCCCGTAAAACTCTGCTCGCTGTGTAAACATTCTCAATTCCCTGAAAATTGCCATGAGATTTTTTCGATCCGATGACTGTCAACCAACGTTCACATATCTGTCACCGCGGACCTGCCGGCACGTTAACCTGCCTCAGGAACAGTAACCCCTCCCCCTCCTCTCCCCTAATTAAAGCCGCGCGCGAGGTGGGGGGAGGGGAGAAAGAAAGTAAGTGCTTTCCCTATACGTGGCACATCCACGCGGGTGTTGCTATCCCCAGGGCGTGGAGGGAGGGTCACGTGATACAGTTGACGTATACTTCAAAATCATTACTCATCCGGTACCGCTAACTGCAACACCTCCAAGGATAACAATAACACTAAATATATATATGTCGGAGCGCTATATATAGGTATATAGGTATAGGTATAGGTATATATAGGAGGGCTAATCCTAATCCTAATCCTAACCCTAACCCTAACCCTGACCCTAACCCTAATCCTAACACTATCCTAACACTAGTGCTGCCACGTTGCGGTCACCCCCCTCCACGCCCGGGGGATAGCATTACCCCATCCACGCCCGCCCCCTCCCGTCTCTTCCCACCGCTGTCTGATGTTGCCTAGGATGGAAACACTAGGAGGGGGAGAAGGAAAGAGGAGGGGGAGGGGGAAGCGCAAACAGAGATCAAACGGCAAAGTCGTGTTACCGCCTCCACATCCGCCGCAGCAGACGCGCAGACGAGCTCGGATCTCCTGTATGTGAGGACCAGCTCATTCTGTTTCTGTTTCTGTTTCTGTTTCTGTTTCTGTCTCTCTCTCTCTCTCTCTCTCTCTCTCTCTCTCTCTCTCTCTCTCTCTCTCTCTCTCTCTCTCTCTCTCTCTCTCTCTCTCTGTCGTTTTCGTCTCTCTCTCTCTCTTCTCTCTCTTCTCTCTTCTTTTGTCTCTGTTCCCTTCTTCCCTTCCCTCTCTCTCTCTCTCTCTCCGCTCTCTCTCTCTCTCCTCCCTCTCTCTTTCTCTCTCTCTCTCTCTCTCTCGCTCTCTCTACCTATCTCCCGATTTCCTTCCATCTCCTCTCTTATACTCTCTCTGCCTTCTTCCTCCCTCTGTATGTCTCTCTCTTCATCTCTCCTCTTCCCCTGTCGCTTTCTTTCACTCACTGATTGTGACGATGATGTGAACGATGATGGCGACGTTTATGATGATAATAATCATCACACTGCGAATCAAGCTTTCAGAAGATTCAATCGCAGTTCGAATAACTGCAAGCGACCACAAATTGTCATTACGAGTAAAAACCATTTTCAGTCACGCGTTATGCACTACTACGCGCATTCTTTACCAAATATGACGCGCCGATTTTCTCTGAGCAAAACACTTTCGCCTATTTCGCGGGTAATCGTTACTATATAGAACTCCCATTATATAGAAGTTAGTACACGGCTGTGTTGGTTTCACTTTTGTTATACTGCTCCTCCCCGCCAGACTTCCTCAGCGCGCGCTCTCTCTCTCTCTCTCTCTCTCTCTCTCTCTCTCTCTCTCTCTCTCTCTCTCTCTCTCCCTCTCTCCCT
>NW_014581584.1:9809-10361 GCF_000485595.1 Priapulus caudatus
GCACCCTACCCGTTCATCCTCCCTCCCCACCCCAGCTGTCACCCCCTCCTTAGCCGCTCCCTCCCTTACCGAACACATCACCGCCTTCTAAATCCCTCCTCCTCGCATTAATCACACCAACCCTCCCACCTCCCCCCACCCCACCCAGCGGGCACCCTACCCGTTCATCCTCCCTCCCCACCCCAGCTGTCACCCCCTCCTTAGCCGCTCCCTCCCTTACCGAACACATCACCGCCTTCTAAATCCCTCCTCCTCGCATTAATCACACCATCCCTCCCCCCTCCCCTCACCGGCCGCAGCACGCTTTTTAAATTCCCCGCAGCGGGCATACACCCACGCACGTTTGTCGCAAATAAATTGTTTAGTGCCTCCCTCAGTCCAACGTAACCGGACTCTCTTTCTATCGATCAGCTCGCGTGCAGGTACGCCTATATTACATGATATATGTGTGTGTGTGTGTGTGTGTGTGTGTGTGTGTGTGTGTGTGTGTGTGTGTGTGTGTGTCGTTGTGTCGTGCGTGCGTGCGTGCGTGCGTGCGTGTGTGTGTGTGTA
>NW_014581585.1:0-2500 GCF_000485595.1 Priapulus caudatus
ATATATCTGAATTATACAGCATGTGCCATCTTCAAAAGATCTCTTTAACTTTAACTGCTACGTTTCTGTCATTCCATAATGGAATTCTCGCCCTTCCTTTTTGGTTAATTGCAAACTTGAAGTTTTTTTCTATTGCGAGCCGCAGTGTTGACCTGTCTATTTGATCAACTTTAATGTGTCTTTCTCCATCTTCAATATAGTTCCTTGGNACATTTTGTGTTGTAAGTTGTGTGGTGGTGTGGGCGGCGCCGCTTTAGCGGCGAGCTGCTGTTTGTCGGGTGTGGGTGTGCTGTGCGTGCGTGCGTCAGCGTGAATGGTGTGGTGATGGGTGGGCGCGCGCGGCCGTTGCAGTGCATGGTGTGTGAGGGGCGCGGCAGCGCGGCGTGTGAGTGGCGCGCGACGAGTGACGTTTGGTGTTGTGGGTGGGTGTCGCGCGCGCGGCGCGTGTGTGATTTGGTGCTGGGGTCGGCGTCGGCCAGGGCGGGCAGTCCTCAGCTGTCTGTTGTGGTGTTGGCCGTTCTTACGTGTCGGTTTTGTGCAGCGGCGTGTGCGTGCGCTCGTTGATTTGTGTGTTTTGAGTCTATATTAAATCGTGCTGCGTGAAGTAACAACAAGCATCGCAGGCAGTATAACCCATATTAATGCAACTTGAACTTACACTTTCAGTTGCCTGTCAACTTGTTGTTGCGTACATAAACGCGAAATGTAATTCAAGGATAGACATCACAGCTTTCATAATGACGCTGACTTTCTGGAAAGTGTTACTGCGCAACGCATAACAATCACATGGACTTTCACATGCAACACGACTGCAACAATAGCTGTAAGTGACGGCTGGTCAGTCAGTCGTGCTGTCCCTCCATGCATAAACCCAACTAGGCCACACTCTAGGTAGGGTCCATCAATAGCAAATAACATGCGGAATGCTCGCAGCACATACCAATGATGGTGTCGAAACCTCTGGGGAACGGACAAGAGGCCAACTGCCCCCTTTGAATTTTGGAGACAAATAGGCAACAAATCGTGCCCAAGAAAAATATGAAAACAATCATTCTAATGTATGATAAATATGAGATAATATTTCATTAATATTGCTATCCCTTCAGCCTAATCTTGTTCTATATGCGCGTAATTTCTTTAAGCCGTGAGTATGACCTGCATGTGTGCGCTTATGTCCAGTAATCGCCGACATGCAATTTTATTTGCACATAAAAATGCATTTTGGTTAAATCATACATTTAAAGTGGAGAAAAAAAAACCGCGAGTGATTTGATATTGTATATGTATATGTATGTGTATGAAAAATGTATATTCCCAATGTTTCACTTTAATAATCATAAAACGCCCAGTCTTCCCGAATATTTCTATAGTGCGAAATAGCATATGATCTGTGTTCGCGCACATTCATTTCCCGACCGGAAAAATTTGTTGTAATTACACATTTATATCCGAACTCACATAGACGCGAGTGTTTTTATATGAAAATTGTACATCGCAATGTTTCACCTTCACGCAACACCAACTGGCGGGTGGACATGCATAGATGCATTTCTAGTGAAAGTGTTACATCCCGGTGACCAATGATGGACAACAACAGCGTTGATGTTCATACACAATAGACCCACTAGCAGGTAACCTATCCCTCGTTAAAATATCTGTTACCTGTCCAAGTAAGTGCCATAGACGTGCCCTCAAGCAATGTCTGCTGACGTTTGAATTCCCAACGACCACTCCGATAGATATAACAGTAAAGTAATTTCGCATTCGCACATGGTGTACAATTAAGCGAGACAATGACAATCGCGATGGTTCAAGGTTTCCTCACGATCTGTGTCGGTTGACATGCAGCAGGATTTGTATATAAGGATCATGTGGCGCATGAGACAAGCATCACTTCTCATTCCTAGACCTGCTATCCCAGAAGCATCTCGACAGTACGGTGAGTAGAACCAATGTACATGTATCAAATTCATCATTATTGTATATTGTGTAGTATCATGTATTAGATGCGTATTACCATACAGGTTATGGGCGTATACATCTGTACTATATATATCTATATATATATTATTTTATTTATATATATATATATTATATGCGAGATAGGACATATATTACGTGTGCGTTTTTTTTAATTCTGCGTTACTGATATATATATAATATATATATATACATCTGTATGGCTTTGGTCTACACTGGCTGTAAGAGTGCTCAATGCATTTAATTGGCAGAGCGTAATATAAGTTGTCGGATAGATTAAACTACAAGACATCACTTTTGCTGTTACTCAGAAGTTTCACGCTTGGCGAGAATCACCTCAGACAACTTTAATGAATAATATCATTAAAGTTTGTCTGATATCGCGCAATGCGTGAGAACTCTGAGTAACAGCAAAAAGTGATGTCTTGTGTTATCTATCTACAATATATATATATATATAATATAATATATATATATATCTATTATATATATATATATACGCTTTATTTCAATCCGCCTG
>NW_014581585.1:9353-10359 GCF_000485595.1 Priapulus caudatus
GCAACCAGCAAACCAATGTTGATTGAGTTTTACTGAAATGTTATATTTGTGTGACGCCGTACCGATATTATTGTGATGACGAGTATGTATAATATTCCTTTGTATATAATACGATGGCCTTAATAATGACACAGTTGCTTACCACAATTTCCCATATGTAATCGTGTATTGTGTATGTTGTATAATCACGATAATAAATTTTGTAATATAATCTTAATTTTGCATATCTGCATGTGCGTTTTCTGCTTGTTACTGTATTGAATATTGACGAGTAAACAAAATTATAAGTAGTTAGAATGGTATTTTTCAGAACCAACGATTTATTTACATCAATTTATTGAGTCGCAATTAACAAGTTTGTTCAAATCTTTAACAACAAAATACACTTTAAGCCTCAATGAGGACGATTAACTCTTAATTACACCAGTTAAGTTTTATTAAGTTTAGGTCTGTAATAGTTTCATGCCAAGAACCTTGTTTCAGTGAGCTTTGATTAACGAAAGATCGATTAGTGGATATTGCGGATACCACCACCGTATCCGCCTCTGTTTCCTCCTAGACCACTGCCGTATCCGCCTCCGTATCCTCCTAGACGACCACCGTATCCGCCTCCTATTCCGCCGAGACCACTGCCGTATCCGCCGCCGTATCCTCCTCGACCACCGCCGTATCCGCCTCCTATTCCTCCGAGACCACTGCCATATCCGCCTCCGTATCCACCTAGACACCGCCGTATCCGCCTTAGACTACCGCCGTATCCGCCTCCGTATCCTCCTAGACTACCGCCGTATCCGCCTCCTATTCCTCCGAGACCACTGCCGTATCCGCCGCCGTATCCTCCTCGACCACCGTCGTATTCGCCTCCTATTCCTCCGAGACCACTGCCGTATCCGCCGCCGTATCCTCCTAGACCACCGCCGTATCCGCCTCCTATTCCTCCGAGACCACTGCCGTATCCGCCGCCGTATCCTCCTAGACCACCGCCGTATCCGCCTCCGTATCCTCC
>NW_014581586.1:0-1986 GCF_000485595.1 Priapulus caudatus
GCCTCGTATTTTGCCTCGTGTGAACGCTAAATACCGGATTTCTTGCTACGTGTGAACGCGGCTTCTGTGTGATGCGCCTAATGCTTTTAGCGTACAACGTGAATAAAATTATCAAAATTACTAGTTAAATTTCATCGGTAATCTTCAAATATAGTATGTAAACTTCATAGTTGAACTGACCCTAGCAGCAGTAGTATCATAAAATCACAGGAACAGCATTTACATTTTATGTTTTATGGTAAAAAAAATACAAAAAATAATTTCATACGTGATAAAATACCTGCACTTTATTTACATTTATCCAACAAAGTTCCTATTAGCACTACGCGATACAATGACCGCGACCGGTCTATTCGCGACCTATAAGCTTAAGGTGAAGAATAAATACGAACACAGAGGTGTTGCTTGTGTTTACAATGACATGGACGTCGAGTTCTGCCTCATAATTAGACAGGGATTACATCTGAGAGGTGTTCAGGCGCGGTGAGGGATACTACAAAATACACCTTAGCGTGTCCGCCCGGCTGGTAACGAGTCCGACCCTGTCAGAGCAAGACTGCAGGATTACATATGATAACATGGCCCCCTTGCGTGACTCAGTACACGGCAGAACTAGTAGTCACTTTCCTATCCAAGGTCTTCGTAAACCTCGCGCTGCTCTCCTTACGCGCTGGAATTTCTATGATCGAAGGCGTTTTGATCTGATGCGAATGTGATCATTATCGTTTTAGAAGCGCGTGTTGAGAAGGAAGCGAGTACGAGAGCTGCTATTGAAGGTCTTGTTATGAGAATAGAAATTTGCACTCTATGTACACACACACAAACACACAAACGCGCACGCACACACACACACGCACACACACACACACACACACACACACACACACACACACACACACACACACACACACANCTGCGATTCTAGAATCGCAGCCGAGTTGCGTGAAAAAGTCACAAGTCTGCGCTAGTAAGCTTCACTCTCCTTCATCGTCACCAGTGATTAGTTTAGCTCAAAGGTAGTGGTTAATACAGCTTTGTAGTAGAGTTCGGTTAAAACGTAGTAGTTAGTACTACTTGGTAGGTTTGGAGCTCACTTGTGTGTAGGTTTAAAACTCACTTTCAATCTCCTTTGTCGCCACCAATGATTGGGTCGAGTATTTCTTTCTACTTTTACGACAAAGAGTTCAAGTGCAGTTTAGTTCAAAAGAAGTAGTTAGTACTGCGTAGTGATAACGTTTAGTTAAAACGTTGTAGTTCGTGTTACTTTGTAGTAGTTGCTAGTGCTAATTAGTAGTAGAGTTTAGTTAAAAAGTTGTAGTTAGTGTTACTTAGTATGTAGCGGAGTAGTTTAAAAAAGGTGGAGTTTTACAAAACTTCTCTGTCGATTTCTGCAGTTGACAACCCAGTGATGCGATTAGCCTTGGTGAGAGACCCACGTTGAAACACATCTGGATATGAATTGTGTTGGTGTTTCGAATCGTCTGCTCATTTCATCAAATCGCTGCTGTATTTGATTCTTAGTGGACACGAAATCTTGCGTTCCCTCCTAGGCCACAATTAAAAAAATCTTTGTTTGCCCTCACCCGACCCAGGCTGAAATGTTTGGGTAGGTAGAGAGGCTTTTTTTGAGGGTTGGGGTCTTTTTTCCAAATTCAGCATGGTGTCTACATGCTCGGGTGTGCTTGTGTGGAGATACCTTTTATGTTGAATGTTTGTTTTGCTAGGTACATATAATGTATTGCCTACAGATTTATATAATGTACAGTGATACAATTTGTAAAAAAAAAAAGAATGGGAAAGATCAATAAAATTTATTGAGTCGGGGCCCCTTTTCGGCGGGTCGGTCGGGTGAGAGGCAAACAAACAATATTTTTGTTATGGCCTAGGAATCGACACTCCTGCATCATGCTGTGGCATGGTAGAGTCGTTGGTGGGGACGCTCGTGGGACGAGTGAGTATTATTTATTTATTTATTTTATTTGACGC
>NW_014581586.1:3163-8176 GCF_000485595.1 Priapulus caudatus
ATATATATATATATATATCTTGATTGATTGTTTGATATATTGATAGATTGATTAATTGATTGATTGACAGATCGATTGATTGACTTGAAGACTGATTTAATGCAGAACTGTTCTGATCATCTTCTCTGTCTAACCATCATGGCCGACACAACCCTGTGGTTAGTGCCTACACGCCTTGTACGATCTTACGCACATAATACTGAATCTAGACATTCTTAAGCTGGGTTTACACTACCGACGGGGGGGGGATCGCGAAAAGGACTCGGGATGTCGAATTTGGGGGGTCACTGGTCAAAGGTCAAGATGTGTCAATGTAGGGGGAATATTTCCCCCTTAACTTAAGGTATAGGAGGGAATACGGAATTGCAGCACAAATCTGTACTGCCAGTAGGTATAGCAAAGCCTATCATAGACCTCCCCCAAGAAATTCTTTTTAAATTCGTGCATTCTGAGAGCATCTGAGCAGTAATTTTGATGTCTAGAATGCAAAAATTTATCAGATCCGGTCCCCCGGACCCATCTTTGCCCATTTCTAGGTTTTTATAACGAATTTATATATATCTAAATATTTATCAGTAAAACTAGCCCTAAAAAAATTGGGATGAAATTTTTTAGGGCACTGAAATTAAAGGGGGTCCAGGCCCCCCCGGACACCCTATCCTATCCTATCCTACCCTACCCTATCCGGGACCCTAGATCCGCCCCTGAGCTCACTGTGTCCACTGCCTGGATGCTGGCCATGTGTGTAGGCGATCAGACCGAATAAATTTACTCTTGATGGTTCGATAATCGCAAGACAGGGAAGATGATTACAGGGCCAAACAAGCAAACGTCTTTCGTTCGTCGTCGGAAAACGCAGTTGGAAATTTATTTGCTATCGAGGATATGACACCGGTGATTGGGCAATTTTATATATTTATGCTAATAAAATGGTGCTTTGTAGTAGCGGAAACAGATATGATAACGTTTTTTTTCTTCGAGAAGTCGAGGCAAGCATTCGCGGTGACGATAAACACGATACAGAAAAAAAAACTATTAATAGAGAAATGTTCGATGTCTGAACGTCGCTTTGTTCGTTGCATGATGGAATTCAATCACATTCGGTGTCTAGGAAGCATGGGCTGGCACGTACACGTACGGCAGCGATACAGACTAACAAATACTGTATTCGTAAGTCTGCGATAGTATGGAAGAGTAGTGACATCACCAGGAAAACCCTCAGCGCGCGTGCTGATGCGACAGTGCACAGTGGCGCCACCTATGGTAGTACTGCGAACGAGGCTAGTTGTACTGTCTACAAATTAAAACGGCAATACAAAATCGTCGTGAAACTGAGAAAAATTCGGCGGTATCACACGAAAATACGCTAGTGCCATGTACAAATGCAGTGGTGTCACATACAAATACAGTAAGTTGCATACAAGTAGAGTGATGTCACATACAAATATAGTAACGTCACATACAAATACAGTAATTTCAAATACAAATACAGTGACGTCACAGAAATATTGTAGATCTGTTCACACATCCATCGTGGAGTTACGAGTAAAAACTTGTGCCACACTAAAAATACCCTGGTGTCACATGAAACTGTTTGTGTGAAAAAAAAATCCACAGCTAGCACGTACAAGTACAAAGTTGTCCGCCGTGAAGACAATTGACAATTTCAATCGGATGATGTCACGTTCGATATCTGTGCTGCGACATCGTAAAAATAATCTTCTTCTGGTGCACCTATATGACATATGAAATCAACCTCATTTACAGGTGTGCATGCATGCTCACACACCAATCATCGTCACCCAGTGTTATATACAGTCAATATGTAAAACCAACGATATTTACAAGCAATTTCACAACCATATATACAGCCATGTATAGGTATATTATATATATATATATATAGATTATAGATTATAGAATATATCACGTCAGCTCGTATCCACCCGGCAACGACCACCTTCACCTGCGGTCACCTGTACCCACCCTGAGGTCACCCGCGTCACCTCTATCACCCGTTCAACCCGCGTCCACCGTATCCACCGGTCACCCCGTCACCTATATCCACCGGTCACCCGGTCAACCTGTATCCACCTCGGTCACCGCCGTCAACCTTTATTCACCCGTGTCACCCGGGTCACCTGTATTCCACGGCTCACCCGGTCAACCTATAATCCACCTCGGGTCCACCCTTATCCACCTGGTCACCCGCCCGTCCACCTAAAATTCCACCCCCATCAAACTGTCTATCCACCCTCACTGTATCCACCTGCGTCACCCGGTCACCCTGTAGTCCACCCGCGTCACCGTCCACCTATATCACCCGGTGTCACCCGGTCACCTGTTATCCACCCTGCGTCACCCGGTCACTGTATCCACCGCGTTTCACACCGCCGTCAGCTGATTCTCCACCCGGTCACCTGATAATCCCCCCCCCATTCAAATCCGCGTCACCGCGTCACCTGTATCCACTTGCCGTATGACTTGGATATGATCACGTTGGATTATCACACATACATCGTAGCGGTTCAGACTTGTCATACACGCTAGCGGTCAGGACTGTCATACACGTGCGGTCAGACTGCTCATACACGTACGCGTCAGACTGTCATTACACCGCTAGCGGTCAGCACTGTCATTACACGAGCCGGTCACACTTCATACACGTAGCGGTCAGACTGCTCATACACGTAGCTGGCTCAGACTGGTCATACACGTAGGCGGTCAGTGACTGTCCGTACACGTAGCGTCAACTTGTCCATAACACGTAGCGCGTTTCAGACTTCTCATTACACGTAGCGGCTCAGACTGTCATACACGTAGCGGTCAGACTGTCATACACGTAGCGGTCAGACTGTCATACACGTAGCGGTCAGACTGTCATACACGTAGCGGTCAGACTGTCGTACACGTAGCGGGCAGACTGTCATACACTGTCAGTAGTCAACCGGCAGGTGGCAGCAGGGGCACGAACGCGCGGCTCTGTGCGTCGTATCGCTTGCAAGCAGCATCCGTCACGTACCAGCTATACAGATCCTCGTACTTCTTCCTCCCTCCTCCTTCTCCTCCNACCTGTATCCACCCGGTCACCCGGTCACCTGTATCCACCCGGTCACCCGGTCACCTGTATCCACCCGGTCACCCGGTCAGCTGTATCCACCTGGTCACCCGGTCACCTGTATCCACCCGGTCACCCGGTCACCTGTATCCACCCGGTCAGCTGTATCCACCCGGTCAGTCTCTCCGGCTATCTCTGTGGTCAGTCTGTGTCGGACATCATGGCCGGGTCGGTGGTTTATTCTGCTTGTGTCAGCCGCCTCTACCCGGTCAGTACAGTGGACATTGCATACAAGGGGCATCACGTAGCGGTCAGACTGTCGTACACGTAGCGGTCAGACTGTCATACACGTAGCGGTCAGACTGTCATACACGTAGCGGTCAGACTGTCATACACGTAGCGGTCAAACTGTCATACACGTAGCGGTCAAACTGTCATACACGTAGCGGTCAGACTGTCATACACGTAGCGGGTAGACTGTCATACACGTAGCTGTCAGACTGTCATACACGTAGCGGTCAGACTGTCATACACGTAGCGGTCAGACTGTCATACACGTAGCGGTCAGACTGTCATACACGTAGCGGTCAGACTGNTCCCGCCTCGCTCCTCCCTTCCTCCTTCCCTCCTCCTCCTCCTCCTTCCCTCCCCTTCCCCTCCTCCTTCCCTCCTTCCCTCCTCCTCCTCTTCCTCCTCCTCCTCCTCCTCCTTCCCCTCCCCCTCCTCCTCCCCCTCCTCCTCCCCTTCCTCCTCCTCCTCCTTGCTCCTCCTCATTCAGTTTCTCGCACAGCTCGCAGAAGCCTGACGACCAGACGAAGCGGTAGCGTCCCTTCCACGCGAAGTACTCCGCGTACGCCGCGTCGTCCGCGGCGACGCGCAGCAGCAGCGCCGCCAGGTCGCGCGGGTCCGGGTACCGCGTCGCGTCGACGTACGACCCCGGCGGCGCCACGCGCGCGTAGTCGGCGCCGCCCATCACGACGGGCACGACTCGCCAGCGCAGCGCCTCGAACAGCTTCTCGCTCGCGTAGTCGCGGCAGATCGCGTTCTCGAAGACGAGCAGGAAGCGGTGGCGGCGCTCGACGACGCCGCGGCACGCGCCCGCGCCGTCGCCGCGCGCGCACTGCCGCGCGCCGCAGCCGCCGTACACGGCCACCGCCAGGTGGCGCTGCAGCTCGGCGACGTAGGCGCCGCGGCCGCTGCTCGCCGCGCAGTTGCTCACGATCCACGCAACGATGGCGTCCTTCGACGACGACGTGGACGTCAGCTTTGCGGGCCGTCGCCGACCTGCCGCCGCGCGGCGCCCCCTGGCAGCGCTTCGTCTTCTTCCTCGTCGAGCCTCCGCCGTACGCCGTCGCGCCGCCGCCGGTCTGGTGGCAGCGACTGTGGCGGCGCCCGGCGGCGCCCGCCGACCTGCGCGCGTTCGACGGTCGCTTCGACCTGACGATGACCTACAGGCGGGACTCGGACGTAGTGCGCGACTACGGGCGATACGTGCCGATCCCCGGCCGCACGGTGGCGCCTCCCGGCGGCCGCAGGCGCGTGTCGCGCGCGTGGACGACGACGGCGTCGCTGCGAGCGAACGCACCGCGATCGGTGGTCGCCTCGCACCGCTGAGCGGGACCCGGCGGACAGCCGTCGGCGAAGGGGGCGCCACCGACGCCCCAGCCGTAGTCGCGGAGACCGTAGAAGGGCGTCCAGAAGAGAATCAGCTTGCGACGCTGCGCGGAGTCAGCGCCACCTGGCGAGAGAGAGAGAGAGAGGCGATCGTCAGTGATGGGATGGATCAGCATTGGCTATTGGATTTTGGCTTTGGGATTTCTAGCTTTGGCTATAATATTATCAAGAATAGTATAATAAATAACACAATATATCATAATATATCACAATATATATATATATTACAATATATATATATATATAATATATATATATATAATACATATATATATATATAT
>NW_014581587.1:0-396 GCF_000485595.1 Priapulus caudatus
CACACACACTACACCACACACACACACACACACACACACACACACACACACACACACACACACACACACGCACACACACACACACACACACACGCACGCACACTCACTCACACGCACGTACGCGTGCACGCACGCACATAGATCTATCATTTTTTCACATCACATTCTTTCATCGGCAAAAATTACCCGCGGGTCACGTGCCGGTGAGAGTCACGAGCGAGCTCTCTCTCACGTCCGCGCGCAGGCAGCTCTCGCGGCATTACCGGGGCAGTCGCATTATTTTGCCGCCGATTCTTCGTAACGCGTCAGCGCTCAGCGAAACCGACACTCTTTTCTTCGCTCTCTATCTATATCTCTCTCTCTCTCTCTCTCTCTCTCTCTCTCTCTCTCTCTCTC
>NW_014581587.1:767-2731 GCF_000485595.1 Priapulus caudatus
CACACACACACACACACACACACACACACACACACACACACACACACACACACACACACACACACACACACACACACACACACACACACACACACACACAAACTGCTCTGCATGGAGTAACCTCGCACCGCGCTGTGTCAAGCTCGGGCAGCTGAGACAACATTTCCTGTGCGTACTCTCGCTTGTTTTCTCCAAGCCGATTATATATGGGGAAATCAAGCCGATCACAAGGTGGTTATTTCTGTCCCATTTTTTTTACCAGATTAGACAAGATATTTCTGATTATATTTTCTCCTGTGGTAAGGGTTAGGTTATGTTAGTTATGTTGGTTTGGGTTTGGTTAGGCTTTGTTATGTTGGGTTGGGTTGAGTTGGGTTAGCCTGTGTTATGTTGGGTTGGGTTGAGTTGGGTTGGGTTGAGCAAGGTTATAGGTAAGATTAGTTATAATAGGTTATGTTAGGGTTAAGATCAAGTTAGACAAGGTTAGTTTATATTATGTTAGAATAGGTTATGTTAGGGTTAGGGTTAAGTTAGACAAAGTTGGGTTATATTAAGTAGAATTGGTTATGTAAGAGTTAAGGTTAAGTTAGACAAGGTTGGGTTATATTCTGTTAGAATAGATTATATTAGGGTTAGGGTTAAGTTAGACAAAGTTGGATTATATTATGTTAGGATTGGTTATGTTAGGGTTAAGGTTAAGTTAGACAAGGTTGGGTTATATTCTGTTAGAATAGGTTATGTTAGGGTTAAGTTAGACAAGGTTGGTTATATTATGATAGAATAGATTATGTTAGGGTTAAGGTTAAGTTCGACAAGGTTGAGTTATATTATGATAGAATTGGTTATGTTAGGGTTAGGGTTAAGTTAGACAAGGTTGGGTTATATGATGTTAGAATAGATTATGTTAGGGTTAAGGTTAAGTTAGACAAGGTTGGGCTATATTCTGTTAGGATTGGTTAGGTTAAGCTGTGACACAATAAACGCAGTAAATTACGTTTAGTCGTTGTATAGATCGTATTTTCCATCGCGTGACACAATTAATAAACTTCGTCAATCACGTTTAGTTGTATACATCGCGTTTTCCGTGTGCTGTCGTTCATATTCATGCAGTACTTAACGGTTATTATGTTTAGTATGTTATACGATATCTTGATCGTAAGCTAGTAAACGTGACTAGCGGCTAATAGACCGCGTGTCAGTGAAATTGCCTCCATGTACTATATGGGCAAGTCCAAAATGTTGCGCACGTTACGTATGGAACATTCAGACAGTTTAACCCTCTGAAAAGCAATTAAAGTAGTCATTGATCCCAGTGTTTTTTCATCCAATGTTGAACAACTGCAAGGAGAATACCCACACGAATTTATATGTTATTTGTCATTGGGATGATTATGTAATTAAGAAAACATGGTGCGTTACGTATGGGACCGCAAGGGAATCTTCTCTTGGACTTGCCCACGTACTGGTTACAATGGGAGCGGACGTGGATGTTGTGATGCTCATAACCGATGTACTCCCGCACGGACTGTCCGCCCATCACTTCCTCACAGGTCGTTGTGTGACAAGCAAATTGCAGCAAAAACTGGCTGTTCATACTGTAGATTCTAGCCAGGAAAATCTTTTATAACTTTTTTATTCACTCTGCCACATCTAGCCATACCAGGTAAATACAGCTTTGTTTGGAGAGAAATGGCCAAATTAACAATATGCCTCGCGGTGACTCGTCAAAAATTGCGTGCGTGTGCGTGCGTGTGTGTGCGTGTGTGTGCGTGTGTGTGCGTGTGTGTGCGTGTGTGCGTGTGTGCGTGTGTACGTGTGTGCGTGTGTGTGTGTGCGTGTGTGCGTGCGTGCGTGTGTGTGTGCGTTCGTGAGTGCGTGCGTGCGTGCGTGTGTGTTGTGTGTGTGTGTGTGTGTGTGTGTGCGTGTGTGTGTGCGCGCGCGTGTGTGTGTGTGTGCGTGTGCGC
>NW_014581587.1:2795-17986 GCF_000485595.1 Priapulus caudatus
ACTACTACTACTACTACTACTACTACTACTACTACTACTACTACTACTACTACTACTACTACTACTACTGCTAATAATAATCATAATAAATGTAACAATAATTATGCTCATTATAGTTTGTGTTTTTATCTACGGTACGCAAACCGAAGCGTCTCTGTAGTTGAAGATACTTATAGATTAACCTTTCACGCGCAGCTAACCGCAGAATCTTATTTACACTGCACGAGATTAAGCGCGTATGACGTCATCCCATTCTCGGCACGCAACTCGGTTTCTTCGATCCACCTTCCCGGTCGTCATACACTGTTTCCTGTCTTTATATAGCATATATAATTATATACATATATATTATTATAGCATTTATATAGCTATACGTTACGGTGTCGCATATGACATTGCGACACGGGCGATATTATACTTATATACTACTCTTTTACTCATACACTATTGCTTTGATTATTCTCCATGAAAAAAACTGTCGTCAGTACATGTATTTGTATCTGAATTACATGCAATAAAGATTTAATAATAATAATAATAATATTTGTTCACATCGATTGAATACTATTATCAACTATAGGCATGCGCGTCATCGACAAACGATGCGACCGGTTTCACCTGAATGGACGCTACAGGGGATGCGCGCGGCGCGGTGCGCATGCGCGCTGGCCAGCGAGCGCATGTGGGTTTCTTCTATCGCAGACTCACGTAGCGCGTGGACAAACACAGCAGTTGCGAGAGAGACTCGACTGCACGCGCACCGTATACACACACATGCAGACAGCACATCACGCAGTATAGGAGAACACAGCGTGTAGCAGATACCACGAGATAGCACATCACGATACGAGACACGCAGGCTATCTACCGCGAGATAGCATACCACGATACATCGAGGATATCACGATACGGGCTAGGACGGCTAGATATACCCTGAGGTTGCACACCACGTTACCACAGCACTGATCGTAAGACAGCGTATATACACACCGTATTAACGTTTAGCAAGATGTACAACATCCTCCACCGCCTCCTTCTTTCCATCCTGCTGACGTGCGCAGCGCAGCCGACCACGGCCGAGACAGACCTCAGCGCCGAGAATGACACCGTCAAGTTCATCGACAACATCACCGAGGTCATCGACAACATCACCGAGGTCATCGACAACATCACCGAGGTCAACAGCACGGCGGAGAACGCGGCAAGGCGTCCGATTCACATCCGAATGGGCTTCATGCAGTTCTACAACAGCACGAAGGCGCTCCCGTTCGGCGTCGAACAGGTGGGTCCGGCCGTCGACATCGCCATGGAGCAAGCAGCGCGGCTCTACGACGTCCACTACACGAAGTTCAACTACTTCTGGCCGTTCTGGTGCTCCCGCGAGCACGCCATCGGTGGACTCACGAAACTGTACTTCAACGATGCCATCCAGGTCGTCATCGGTCCGGGAGGTAGCGGCGACACGATGTTCGCCGCGCGTTTCTCTACCTACGTTAAGCTGCCGCAGTTCACGGGCGTCGGTAATCTTGTCATCGACAAGTACCTCTACCCGACGCTGTCTCGACTCTCCTACGACGCCGAGCAGGATCAGGCGCAGTTCTTACTCGAAGCACTCGATCACTTCGGTTGGCATCACACAGCGATCATGGTTGAGACGAATCATCCGCTCACTTACTTCGTCGGCAACATCTGGGAGCGAGCGATCAACGAGGATCCACGCTTCGTCGAGACGTTCAAGCTGACGTATAATGCCAAGGAGGAGTACGATCTCACGTCTCTGCTGCTAGAGGCAAGCACACACGCACGAGGTGAGTACACACGCTCGTAAATATTCTATTGTTGAATGCACAGATCGATGTACGTAGCTATATTACTAGAGGAGCAAGGTGGTTTTACACATACGGAGATATATATATATATTATATATGTGTGTGTGTGTGTGTGTGTGTGTGTGTGTGTGTGTGTGTGTGTGCGTGCGTGCGCGTGTGCGTGTGTGCGTGCGTGCGCGCGTGCGTGTGTGCGTGCGCGTGCGCGCGCGTGGCGCGTGCGTGTGTGTGCGTGTGCGTGTGCGTGTCGTGTGCGTGCTGCGTGTGCGTCGTGGCGTGTGCGTGTGCTGTGTGTGTGTGTGTGTGCGTGTGTGTGTGTGCGTGTGTGTACATAGGTAAGTATGTGTATATTCTCTATAAGAGCGCACACGCTTGAGGTAGGTATGCCATCTCCATACAACACAGCAGATATGCTATAAAATACAATACATAGACACATGTAGTTCGATGTATATACCTGGCTATGACACGCATGTATTCTCGCGGTCGCTTTTGCAATATGTTATAATATATCAGTCAGTACTGTCCAAGTATAAAAGTAGAAGAGAAAGCATACGGCGACGTAATGCGATCCTACCGACAATACACACAAGTGACACAAAGGACGATGTTACACACAAGTGTATTATGGTTGTGTGTTTGGGTTTTGTTATGGATACTTCCACGACAAGCGCTTCTCAACTAAGTCTATTATTAAAATAAAATTGAGTATATAGTCAGGGGGCAGATATGGCCAAAAAATAGGATGAGCCTAAACTTTTTGGTTAGAGCCGGAAACAGGTAAATATCATTTCATATGATACTGGGGAGTTCCACTGGGTATGTTTCCAGCTGACTTTTGGCGTATTGTGGCGGCCATCTTGAAAATCGCAAAAATGACGCGACTAGCGAAAATGATTTTCTGAATATCTGGACCCCAGACTCGTAGAGACATAATGTGGTGGCTATACCCACATTTTCATAGTGGAGAACCCAATTATCAACACTTAGAGAAACATAGGATGGCGGCCGATATTGGATTTAGTATCGCCGCCAGTGAAATTTGTTTATTTTTGAATAACTAGACTCGGGCAAGACGTCCGTAGAGACATAAGTTTTGGTGTCTAATACCCACATTTCGGATAGTGGAAGAATCCTAGCGTTCTGTACATAGCCCGCGTACAGTTGCCACACGTTACAGTTGCCAGTACTATAGTCCGCGTAGCAGTTGCCAACGTACAGTTGCCAGCGCAACTGTACGCGGGCTATAGTAGCTAGAGGCTAGTGGAGAACCCAGTTAATGACACTTAGAAAAGCATAGGAATGGCGCCATTTTGGATTTCAAGATGGCGCGCCCAATGAAATTGGTTTATTTTGTTTGAACAACTAAAAATTCTAAATATCGTAGAGGTCGGCATAATTTTTTGGTGTCTTTACCCACATTTTCAGACGCGCATAGGTCTCCTCCTGAGTGTGGACCTTGTAGCAACAAGGAACTTTAGCGGAAACATTTACGGTAATCCCAGATAACTACATGCTACGTTGGGCCAACGTTTGGGCGCAACGGCTGTCCTTCAGCTCATGCTAAAAGTTGAGCCCAACGTGGCCAACGTTAGGCAGCCAACCTTGGGCCCAACGTCATCCTTGCCAAACGTTGGCCGCAACGTCAGACAGCCAACCGTTGATCCAACTCCCTTTTTGCTCAGAGTGCCATAGTGGGCCCAACGTGGCCGACGTTGGCCCAACGTTGGCCAACGGCAGTCAGCCAACGTTGGCCCAACGTCATATTGCCAACGTTGCCCAAGCGTCAGACAGCCAATGTTGATTCAAGCGTCTATTGCTCAGCTGCCAAGTGGGCCCAACGTTGGCAGCCAAACGTTGGCCCAACGGTGGCCCGACGTTGCCCAACGTCAGAAGCCAATCGTTTGATCCCAACGTCCTTTTTGCTCAGCGTGCCAACGTTGGCCAACGTATTTGACAAAACGTTGGCGCCACGGCTTTTTGCTGCAGGCGTGGCAACGTGCGCCAACGTCAATATTGACAACGTTGGCTGCAACGTCAGACAGCCACGTTGGCCGCAACGGTTTTTTTTTGCTACAGGCGTGCCAACGTGGCCCAACGACATATTGACAACGTTGGCCCAAACGTCAGATGCCAACGTTGGTCCACAGCTTTTCGCTGAGACATGCCTGATCCCTCTGGTTCTCTCTCTCTCTGTCACGTCACGCACACAACAGACAAACACGCACACCTCTCTCTCTCTCGTCTCCTCATCTCTCTCTCTCGTCTCTCTCTCTCTGCTCAACACACACACACACACACACACTACACACACACACACACAGCCACACACACACAAACACACACTACACACAACACACACACACACACACACACATGCACACTCTCTCTCTCTCTCGATCTCTGTCACGACAAACAACACAAACACGCCACACCGCTTCTGCCTCTGCTCTCTCTCTCGTCTCCTCTCCGTCTCTGCTGCTCTCTCGGTCTCTCTCTCTCTCTCATCTCTTCTCTCAACCTCTGTTCACACACACAACACAAACAGCGCACGACCGCTCCTCTCTCTCTCCTCTCTTACACATACACACTCCCTCTTCTGGTTTCTCCTCTGCCTCTCTCTCTCACTCCGAAAACGGACAATCGCAACCTAATAACATATTCTGCGAAAGATGCATTCCAAGCCAAGTAATTTTCCGCTATCAGTGACATCGTTAAAACTATGGTACCATTATTTGATGGTATGGCAGTGGTACAATGCTTTGGGGAAACCGACAAGCAGCAGTTTACGTTTGTGACTTAAAAGATGTGTTTGTGAACTGTGTGAAAGCACACGGTTAGAAATTCAGACAGGATATCTATTATATTTGATCGATACGCGGAAGAATTCTACACGCGAAAAAGACGAGAAGAGAAGACGACGATCAGGGACAAAACAAATTAGCGGTTGCATTACAGGTAACACACAAAACCGTCCTCGCTGTTAAGACATTTATCACTCCGCTGAAAAACAAGCCGATCTTGCTCGTTTCTTGTCAGAGGAATTGTCATCTCTAGTGAACTTGGGCGTAAAGAGATAATTGTGTGTGGAGGGTTACGGAAAATAACGAAAACGATATGTACCTCGAACGTGATGTGTCAACACTTTGAGCAAACCACGAGGAGGCTGACACGCGAATTGTTTCTCATGCGTGCGATGGCGCAGACCACGGATTTTAAGCGAACGATTGTGTTTTGCAGGCTATACAGTGTTGTTCCGGCAAAGTTGCGGCAGGAGGGTTTGGAATAGAAGGCAAGGAACTTCAAATCTCTTTGGATGATAAGAGTTCATGACATTGCAATAAACAACAAACACCTCGAAAAGGGATTGTTAGTTTTCATATTCGCTAACGGAACGTGACACAAACGAAGTCGTTTGCAAGAATTTCTAAAAAACGCTGCATGGAAAGTTATTCATTGAAGATCCAGATCGCATTCATGGGTTGGAACAAGAATCTACCAACTATCACCTAGATTAATTGCTATCATCAGTGGAGAGCATTTATATGTAAATCGCATGATCAACGACAACATTGGTAAGTCATCACAGGAGATTCGCCTTGTCAAAGTTCTTCCAATACAAGACGAATATGACTTATTTGCCACCAACAAAAGACGCACTGATACTAACATTGTCATCTGACCCACTAATACAGACCTCATTTGGAAAAGCTCAGTGTGTAGATAGTATCAGAGCACTTCCCTTCGGCATTTGACCTGCGGTTGGTATAATGAGGGATGGCATTCTGAAACCACGGCTCATGACACTGAATTCGATATTCGTGCCAATCATTGCAATAAAGACGATGTGGTTGTAGTAAGGGACGGACCTTGTTAGCCGTAAAACGTAGCTGTAGGCATGTACCAAAAACAATATGTGCTGCACCGGTGCGTGCAAATGCAACATGCTCAGAAACTCATACAAGCAATGTTCTTATGGGTGTGACTGTTTTTAAAACTACATATTCTGACAATTCTGGTATGACTTTATATAATGTTTTTATGTTGGCTTTGAACTGTATATAGTAATGGAGTATACATACACCAATGTTGAAATCCCAAGATGGCGGCATCCTATGCTTTTCTAACGTGTCATAATTCTGTTCTGCGCATTATCGAAAATGGGTGGGTTTAGACATCAAATTAGTGTCTCTACGACGTCTTGGAGTTTAGAATATTCAAAATAAACAAATTTCACTGGCGGCGTATTGAAATCCAATATTGGCGCGCGCGATGCCTATGTTTCTCTCAGTGTGATAATTGGGTTCTCCACTATCGAAAAATGTGGTATAGCCACCAACATTATGTCTCTACGACGTGCTGGAGTCCAGATATGTCAGTAAAATCCCAATTTCGCTGCGGTCATTTTGGAATTTTCAAGATGGCGTCCACAATACGCCAAAAATTTTCAACGCCTGGAAACATACCGCAGTGAACTCCCCAAGTACATAGAAATGATTATTTACCGCGTTCCAGCCTCACCCAAAAAGTTTAGGCTCATCCTTTATTTTAGCTCTTTTGAAAGTCTGCCCGCTTGAACTAATATACGCATAAGTCAGAAACAACGACGTTACGTACATACATACATACATACAATACATACATACATACATACAATACATACATACATACATACATACATACAATACATACATACATAGCATAACATACATAACTTTACATAACATACATACAAACATACATACATAACATACATACATACATACATACATACATACAATACATACAACATACATACATACATACATACAATACATACATACATACATACATAAATACATACATACATACATACATACAATACATACATACATACATACATATCATACATACATACATACATAGCATAATACATACATACATACATACAACATCATACATACAATACATACATACATACATACATACATACATACATACATACATACATACAATACATACATACATACATACAGTACATACATACATACATACATACATAACATGACATACATACATCACTATACATACAATACATACATACCATACATACATACATACATACAATACATTACATACATACATACATACATACATACATACATAACATACATACATACATACATACCATACATACATACATACATACATCATACATACATACATACATACATACATACATACATAGCTACATACATCCATACATAACATACATACATACATACATACATACCATACATAGCATACATACATACGATACGATACATACATACATACATACATAGCATACATACATACATACCATACGATACATACATACATACATAACATACATACATACATACATACAATACATTAACATACATACATACATACATACATTAACATACATACATACCATACATACATAGCATACAACACTACATACATACATACATACATACATACATACATACCATACATACATACATACATACATAACATACATACATCATGGGGGAGAGAAGGGGTACATACATACATACATACATAACATACATACATACATACAACAACATACTACGATACATACATACATCATTACATACATAGGCATAATTACATACCTAGCAACATACATCACATGACAATACATAACATACATACATACATACATACATACATAACATACATACATACATACATACAACATACGNGCCACGTTACCATGAAATGTACTGAGCAGTCAGCGTCTGCGAATTATGCCTGCACGGAATCTGTAGAGACTCCTGGCGATCTGCAGTACGCTTACGGATTTAGGACCAGGAAAATGAACCGTGGCTGCGAGATGCGAGCAAATAAATCGTTAGAATGAATTGATCTGTTGCAAACGTATAGGTGTTTAGTGTGTGCGCGCGTGTGCCTGTGCGTGTGCGTGTGCGTTTGTGTAACATTTGTATGTTTTCAACATTAGAGATAGAAATATCAACATAGAAACCCATTAGATCGCAGCTTGTCATGCAAGCTTTGCTGTAAGGGAAAATTTACCGAAAACGCATTTTGATAATAAATCGCTGTTCCTTAGTAATTTTTATTTTAAACATAAATGAATAGGATTTAAATATAATACACACACGACTACATTTAGCCACGTTACCATGAAATGTACTGAGCAGTCAGCGTCTGCGAATTATGCCTGCACGGAATCTGTAGAGACTCCTGGCGATCTGCAGTACGCTTACGTTGCAACACAGAACAATAGACGCAGCACGGTGTTCGGTTCTGAATAATCGTTCAACTATGCTTTGTCAGACTTTCATATGTTTTGAATGTTCACTATAGGTGGGGGCGGAGTGACGTCACTTCCCCTTAGCAATACGTCCGGTGAGCCGGGGCGCAAATTTGCGATTCCCAAACCGTATAGCTATGGAAGAAAAATTGAGCAACGTAAGCCCCTGTGCAAAATGCGCGATGGTGTGCGTGCGATAGTGGGCGTGTCCTAAACATTTTCTACCCAATCATAACCCTAACCCTAACCCTAATTCTAAAATAAAACAAAATTAGCCAAAAATAATAAGAAATAAAATAAAGGGTTAGGATTCGGGTTAGGGTTATGGTTAAGGTTAGGGTTAAGGTTAGGGTTAGGGTTAACTCATTTTTACATCTACGAATTTACTATCTTCCTCAGTGGGTCAACGCCAGAGCGTTAGCTTCGTGATCGTAAGGTACCGCGTTCGAACGCCATATTGTGTTTTTATTTTCCTCTGCGTTATGTATTTCTTTGTATTTTATTTGTTTCTGCATTTATTTGTTCTGTAACATTTGTTTATGTTCTGAATTAAATATATTTCTTTATAATATTAGCTTATAATTTAATATATTAGCTTGTTGACTAATAATGCGTGTACTAAAATTTTTCTAGCCAATCACGTTGCTCAATTTTTCTTCCAAAGCTATACGGTTTGGGAATTGCAAATTCGCGGCCCGGCTGGGGCCAAATTGGCCACGCTCTCAACCACGCTCACCACGCTCGGGCAAATGTTTTGAGGACGGGGCGATCGTGATGAGCGTAGCTCTGGTGTGATTGGGCCTTAATGGCCTTCCATACTTATCTGCGTTAATAAAGTGTACTGCGACCGTAAAATGAGGTTTACATAAAGTTAAACGACAATAAATGTAATAATTAACCCACTAATTAATAATGGCTCATGTAATACAGAAATGAATAAACCCTGAATGTTGCAATTATATTTATATACAGGTTATTTTTCAGTTTGTACAGAAAGAGCAATCTACAACAAGAATATGCCTCAATATTCTTCAATGACTTATACAGTACGTGTGAGTGATACCAGGAAAAGCAGAGGTTCCAACAAGTAAATGTAACAAAATATGAACCTGAACACTACTTACTTGTGTTATGACGTATGTAACTATGTGATATTTGAAAGCATTAATAAATTCCAAAATCTAATCTAAACATTCAAGAAGGACTAATAAAATTAAGACTAAGCGACCATAACCTAATGATCGAACAAGCCCATCATCATTCCACCCCTGTCAATCTCAGATTCTGTACCTTCTGTAACAACACTTCAATAGATCATGTGTTATTTAAAAGTCACGCACCCAGTGTAGGATGCATGATTCGGTGATGTTTGTAAAACGTCTCAACTGTCACAGTCGATACCCTGTCCCCGACCCATGCATGCAGTATTTCAAGTTTAATATCATTTTACATCTAACTGTTAACTCTTGGTTGTGTATTATCAAGAGCAGATAAAGACCTTCTTTATCTGCTCTTGATATTATACTATCTAACCTATGTCTGCTAAATTGTCTGGCTCTCATGAAATGACACCCATCTGCTAGTTATTCATGCAATACTGCCTGAGCCTTCCTATTGCGTTTGGCTTTCTCTTGTAGAAGTTATTGTGTTTCAAACTTGAAATAATAATACAGACGGCATCTCAGGTATAGGTGAACGAACTGCTTTACGATAAAAGTGTTAATTCAGAACAAACTTTTTTCCATTTCAAACGACCCCTTTCCCCGACATCGCCGAGTATGACGAATAGCTCTTCGAAGCCCTGTTTGGGAGTTGGCCCAACTGCAAGGAACCGCGGCCAGCCATCGGATACGTTCCCGGGGGCGGCCTGTCACCTTTGCCACCTCCCGTCATATTTGCATTTGCAGACGATGACACAAAATGTGACTCATGGGACAATTACTATGAACAGCTCGAGGTGTTTGAGTATCTCCATCCGGGATGCAATATCGTTAACGATAATGTTGTGAAGAAACAAAATAAGAGCCGCAGAGCGTCTGGGCTCATCTGAGGTCTGTTGCTGTACGGTTATAAACGTAACATTTAAGTCGTGCGTAGTGACACCTTTGTTAGGCGCAGATATGCAGATACGCATTTGGTTGCCACTGCCAGACCATATTGGAGTCGCCTGGGGTGCAGGCGACTGCCGCCCTAACTCCGATGCGACATGGCGCTGGCACAGGCCAGGTTCATCACGCTACCGAGGAAGCGACGCAGACCACGCTGGGCGTGTAACTGCACGCAGCGCCAGTGGGGGGACATGGCCGCGCTGCGTCCAAGCCCGTCGGTGACGAGCGTCGAGCTCCGCCCGCGGTATACGCCACACCGACTCGCTGGCTCTCCGCCATCCCCGAGGGGACGTGCACCACAATCGCTACACCACACATACTGTACGGCGACAGGCAGGGCGAGCTGAGCGATACCGCGCCACCCGACCCGGCCCGCATACGCGGCATCGGTGGGAGAAAGGGCGCTGCCCGGAGACCGGAGGGGCGGGTCAACCAACCCGGGCCGGGGACGGCGACAGAGCGGGCAGGGAGAGGCTGCGCCAGCTCCAGTATAAATAATAGTATTCGCGCTAAGTATGTGGGCGTGTAATAGTGTGATGTAGAATAGGAGCCGCAAGAGACCGAAATCAAAAATACATATATTGAAAAATAACATAAATAAAAAGAAATAGTTCAAAATAGAAAAATGGATGTTGTTTACGATACGCTCGGCTGACGGACGATCACCGACGCTACCGACCGTGTTTCGGCAATATGGTTGAACATGGTGTGCGTGGGCATGACCTGCGCGGCGTACAACGCGCGTTTCGGTAGCATTGGTTGCTGTTGTGCGGCTAGCATTGCGTCGAAGTATTGTACGGAACTTTTGTACTTGGGCTCGCGATATGTATTTGACAAGTACTGGCGTTATAGTCTGGTTTCGAGGCGGAATTCTAATGCACAAAGGTGCAACGCATTCGTTCGAGATTGCCAGTTCGAGTTTCGTGGCGGTTCGGTATAGCGAGCTGCGCGTTCTTTAGCGTACGTCACTCAATATCGATTGATCGCCGCGGGCGAAAAGTGTTCAGGTCCCCCATCGATGACAGCACATGAGGCCTGTGACGTGACGATGAATTGCAATTGCAGTTCTGAATGGGTGGAGGGAGGAATGTATATGCGGGGCAGATTGCAGAGCCACTGAGAGATGAGGCGATAGCGACCGCGGGGAAGATGGCATCTGATGGCGCCAAGTGTCGGGAGATCTAGGTGTTCACAACATACTAAGAATGGACACTCTACGCGAGCTAGTTAGCTCATGTACGAGACCAAGCATATGATCGAGCGCGGAGTGCTAAGGTTCCCCGGCATGCGCATTGAGACAAACCTAGAACGCTGACCTAGATGAATCCCGTATGTACATCAGGGACAGAAATGGAGCATGAAATCGGCTGTTGAATACGAAGTCCCGATGGCGGAGACTTGCATCGTCGTAGCATTCGCTATGGGTAAGAAGAGGGTGTAGGGCGGCATTTCCCGTTGTATTTGGCATGTCCAGGTGGCCGAGGAAGCGATGAGGAAGCAGAGAAGGAAACTATCACGAGAGGTGACGTAGGAAAAGGGCGCGCGTTTATATAAGGACGAAGCCTTGCTTCTCGGGCTGCCTTGTTAGAAGCACCGATCGAGAAAGTGTGTGAAGTGCGTGATACACGGTTTGTTATGTAAATTGATTGGTTCTGCTAGTCTGTAGCACATTTGATTTGTCTTAGTGATATTATGTATAGTAAGAGACACTACTGAACTCTTACTTCTCGTCTTCTGGTCTGTGCTTCTATATGTCATGCTAGTTCATGTTACAGAACCATCTTAAAACAGAGTTGAGCGCTAATCACGTTCTGACAATATTTATAGTCTCTATGTCAGTGTAGACAGCTAAATCAGCAGCACGTATATCATATGGATATACGGGCTCTGCTTAATGTACTACAGCCCGCATGAGGCCAACCGAGCAGGGTGAAATATGCAATCACATTGCCAGGGATGCTTTTTTTGTCTCGCTTGTGAAAGAACAACACACCACATAGTGGTGAAATAACATCTTGTGAATATCATATATGCTCATATACCATAAACCTAGTAGGCTGATGACTTGGTAGCATATAAGTGAAAGTAGGTAAGCTTCCGTATGCCTAAGTAGCTATAGGAACTACCGTATTGCCTAGCCTCTACAAATACCCCTTCCCTGTAAGGTCATGGTGGTGGAGCCAATGGGTTTAACATTTGTAAGTCTAATCCGTAATGGCTAGCCAGCAATTTACCTTCTCTGCTTAATTGGGTGGCGAAACCATCACGGACCAATGCGCCATTCAGTCGTGACGTCTATGTTGGGGCTACGTGAATGCCTACTTCTAGACAATTAACGTTAATTTACACGTCATAAAATCCCCGCATAATAATTATAATTGATCCATTATAGATCAATGAGTTTACCTATATCTTCTTTTCTTAAAGCGGTCTATTGGCGGAATTTTCCAGTGTTTTCCCCAACCTGTTCTGATACCGGTTATTGCTTGAGTAACAGCAAAGTTGTCTAGAGTAATCAACTTGACGCTAATGGGCAGTGTAGTAGTAGTAGTAATACTTTAGAGAACATTGACGCAGGGCTATATACTCCCAGTGTACCTAGGGTACGTTCCCGGGGTATATCCGGGCCGTACCCAGGTTACGTTCGCGGGCGGTACTCGGGGACATAGACCTCTCAGCGTCAGTGTACGTCACCCACGAACGCTTATCCTCCGAAGTTTGAGTGCATACAGCCCTGCCTGATAGTGCTGGTGCGTGTGCGCCATTGATGTTTTTCATATTCATACTACGCAATATCAACTTTCCGCATACAGAGCTTTCCGGGTATAATTCAAGGAATTGATCAAAAACAAATCCTCCACCATCAACCCTATTACAGGTTCGACATTCACGGTCGCCCGTCGCAGCCGCGCGACGTTCCGGATCAAAACAAGGAACTTGGGCGTTTCAATAATATAAATGAATGTTAATAATACAGACTTGTCAGTACTGAGACCTACCAGTTACGTACCACTACGGCAAGTATTAATCGTTTGATTGCCCCTAATAATTCCAAACTTAAATTCTACCTTTGCGTCCATACGGGATGTTCGCTGCCATACACACATTCCTATAGGCCGCGTGACGCCATTGTTGCACAAATGCACAGTTGATCTTGAGTGCTGGTCCGTCCTGCGGCAATATTCCTTATTGGAGTGGCTGATTCGTCGTGAAGTGTGGGAATCTATGGTTGTCTTGCCGAATTGTTGTCATTATATCAAACAGCGAAGTATTCATTTCATAGTTTATATAAGTATAAAATGCGACTATATCTACTATATATTATAAGTATATTACTGCATTTTACATTCCATATTTCATACTCAATATATATATATATAATATAGCGAGTTAATAGTAACGACAAAATTGTCTTATTAAGCTCGCTGATAATAATACTATATTATTACTATGCAAGAGTAAGAAAAGTATTATCTAGGTCTCTTGATATATATTTATAATACAGCCCTCATTGAAAATAATGTATAACTTTTTGACTTTCTCCACCGCGTCATACTAGGACAAAACACTTGCGTTACATGTCCTAGAGTTGTGAATGTGCGGTAGACAATCTGTATACTAAGTACTTACTGACTTGACAGAGGTTCGCGTACAATGTGATTAATTATATAAGGGAATTGTTGGGCGAAATGTATTGCTACGCGTCACGACCCTAAAAATAGACTAATAGGTATAGTAGCTAAGAGTTATTGTAATAGAAAACGTTCCGTGCAGCATTGTTATGAAGGCGAAGGGGCATACTGAAATAAGAAAGTGGCGTTTTTTTCTTCTCTTTTTTTTAGCTCATATGACGTAGTCAGAATGCAGGCTTGTAGATAGCTCGCATGATCGTGCGTCGCGTAGGCGTTCAACAGTGGGTGCACCAATCTTAACCGGCTCGACTGTACGGTTCACGATATTCGGGACGTTGGGGAACGTGAAAAGGATTGCGAGATGACAAATTTGAGGGTCAGGGTCCATAGTCAAGATTGTAAACGGACCCTTAACTTAGGGTATAGTGAGTGAAATACGGAATTGCTAACACAAACCTTAACGCCTCGACCTATGCTCTTAATATTCGGTGTATAGTGTGATGTGGCAGGAAAACCCATCACCCAGTGCGAATTGGAGGTGCACAGGTGCAAAGGGCAGTAGGTGAAAAGGTCAGATATCTGAATTTTTCTGAGGCATGGGCCTAGATGGGACGTGAAAATCTTTCGGTTTCAGCGCTGGGACCTATCCATTTTTATCACCATTTGTTCTTTAATTGAAAGGTCACCATGAGAAATGTGGGCTTTCCATGACGTGCGAAGAGTAAGTGCTGATAACCTTTGAGCCCTGCAGAGGAGGGTTAAACATGGCTTCCTGACGCTGCCTTCAATGAGTGTCAGCAGTGTTTTTCAATATTCATGGCACATTCCATAATGCTAGAAGAGTCCTAATAAGCCCTGGCTTATAGCCTCAAATCGGGTATAGCACAGACTTATCGGCTCTAAATGTCGTTGGAGTCGATTATCCCATCAATATTTTTTATTATTTACACTGTTTCTGTATTTTCTATCTTATCCATGTTTAGACTTTTTTTTTGTCCAATTAAGCGCAACTATTTACGATGATTTATTTACAACAATTTTAATAACAACAAAATAATTTTACAATCATATTAATTTTTTTTTTTAATAGTGGTTGGGGTTTATATGGAATGCTCTGAAATCCACGAAAATTGGCCTGTACGAGCAACGAAAATGGTGAAGTGTGCTGCTGCTTTAAGGGTCACAATGCCACATAAAAAGGATGTTTCAGGCACGGCGTTGCGATGCACTTGTAACGCTTGCGATTTGTATCAACCAAAGGATTTGGGCAGGTAGCAGAAGGCAGAAGGGTGCTGAAGATCGCTTGTGTAGCGCAAAT
>NW_014581588.1:0-10354 GCF_000485595.1 Priapulus caudatus
ATTGCGTGGCACAGCTTTGCTGTTGATCCTAAGCGCTGCGCGCGGATGAGACGCGCAGTTCCGCGGGATATCCGCACGCGACCGCGGGGATGTTCAAGTATGAAGCGCTGTCCGCAGTGGAGACGTGCGCCAAATTCGAGGCCCGGCGCACGTCTCCACAGCGGTCCAGCGGATGGTCTGTAGTTTTAGAAGATGACAATGATTATATATGGACGATATTCTAGGAATTGGAGATTATAAAACAGTAACAAAAATCGCTCAGTCATGCTCAGATTAGCTGAATCAAAAAGATTAGAATTTAAATGAAACAAAACAAATACAATGGTTATAAAATTCACCACAAAGAAAGGATTGAGAAGGAGATATTAATAGGCAACCAAGTAATCAAAAAATGAACCAAATATTCATAACTAGGAAATTTAATTAATGATATAGGAGGTTATAACGATATGATAAGAGTCCGAACTGAAAAAAGTGTAGGTTCATGATGAGGGAAATATTATCATGGGCAGAAGAGCAAAATTATGGAAATCATACTATAGAAGCAAGAGTGAAATTATACGAATGCACAGTTTTACCTTCCTTCCTAAATAACAGTGAAACATGGACTTAATGGAAAAAGTAAAAATGTTGGAGGATTTCCAAAATGAGTGCATGAGCAAAATAATAATCACGCAGAAAACGCAGAAAACGCATCGCATCGGCCCAAACTCCACGACAGATGGCGCTCTCGCTCATGGGCTCAATCTACGAGTATCCTGAGTGTACGAAGGTACACTGCATGCAGTTTGGCATCGGGCTAGACTGGTACCCGGTCGACAGTTCACACGCTACACTACAGCGTCAGTGTAGTGAAGGATACTTGCCGGAGTGAAGGTGGGCGAACGGGTACCAGTCTAGCATTGGCCGGCATTTCATTATTTACGAAAAGTAAACACAGTCGGTATAGGAACTGGTCAAGTCGGTGACGCCCTATTCATTCCCATCAATGAAGAAGGCGGGGCTTATTCTGATTACGGAGATGCGAAAATGCAACAAAAGTACGTAGCGAAGTGCGCTAAACGGCGTGTTATTTTTGTTTTTGTGCCAAACTCTATCGTAGAAAACCGTTCTAGCCTAGCAGAATGCCCTAGTTCCTGAGATCGGCGATTTCGTACTGTGGATGGGTCCCCACCTATAAAAATTTTATAAGGGAGGTGCAGCGTAGGCTGTGATTGGAGGACACAAAGTGTCAATCCTCGGCTCGCCTCGGCATCATGGCTGCATCACGTCCAGTGAACTGCCTCATCCAGTGAGACATGATACAAGTTTGCGTTGCACAGCCTGGCTGTTAGATCATGAGGCGCTGAGCGGCGCCGACAACACGCGCTGTTCCGCGGGATATATGCGCACGCGACCGCGGAGATATGTTCAAGTATGAAGCGCTGCTCGCAGTGCATACGTGCGCCACATTGTAGGCCCGGCGCACGTATCCACAGCAGTCAGCGGATGATCTTGTAGTTTTATAAAATAGCAAAACATATACCCGGCATGATACACTGTACATACTGTAGCGGTGGTACCGGCTGCCGCAAGCCGTGTGCTTGCAGGGGTTGAGCTTGCCCTTGGGGGGGGGGATTAAATGTTGTGTTTGTAATCGGTTCTATGTTTGTAATGTCTTTCTGTGTGTTTCGTACAGTGTTTTGTAGCGTATCGCAGCAATTACTCACTGACCGTCGGATTCTATGGGGGCTACAATTAGTTGCGGTTGTAACCCCCTCTAGCAACCGAGAGCGGCGCTAGCGGAAACAGTAACCTACCACCAGGCTGCCACCAGCTGCTGCACCAGGGCTGTAATCTAAGCGTTAACGCTGGCGACAGCACTGGCGACAATGTGTCTGCAAAATGGCCAGATAACGGATATAAGCCCTCGGCTCAGAGCCGCCGTGCGCCGTGCACGCCCGTACAAGGGAATAATGGCGGGGCTTACGGTCTCACAATAAATGCAGATTTTACGAGGAAATTCAAGGGCGCAGCATGCTAAATAGCAGGTGATTTTTGTTAACGAGCCACTAGCTATCGATTAAGAAGTTGTATCATGTCTCTCTGGATATATGCCATACATAATCATTCCATGGGCCGTACAGTGAATACATGATATGCGAAGTCATTGCATGGGTCGTACAGTGGATACATGATATGCAAAGTCATTTGCATTGGTTGTACAGTGGATACATGATATGCGAAGTCATTGCATGGGTCGTACAGTGGATACATGATATGCGAGGTCATTGCATGGGTCGTACAGTGGATACATGATATGCGAAGTCATTGCATGGGTCGTACAGTGGATACATGATATGCGAGGTCATTCCACTGGTCGTACAGTGGATACATGATATGCGAAGTCATTGCATGGGTCGTACAGTGGATACATGATATGCGAAGTCATTTCATGTTTCATACAGTGAATACATGATATACGAAGTCATTCCATGTGGCGTGCAGTGGATACATGATATGCGAAGTCAGTGGATATACGCGTGCGCTGTAGATCTAGAGTTTTAGATCTGCTCAGCGCCGCTTGACACAGTGTAAATATCGGTGCGTGTACAATGAATAAAGCAGCATGCAAGTGTACTCCATCTTTTGATGTTTTAATGGCCCGAGGTGATGTGAAATTTACATTCAGATAGCAAAATGGCGCCACCGTCACTACAGATCCCCGTAATAAAAATATGCATCTGCAACTTTATCTTTATCTTTATATTTATTTTGCATATATGCATGCGGGGGCAACCACGGAGTGACGTTCAATAGATTTGCTTATACGTGAACGTCACTAATGCTACGAGACGCCGGCAAGAAAAATATGCATCTCAAATGAAACCAACAGAGAGTTGTCAGAACGATTGACAAGTCGGGGAAAAATCTATAGGGATAATCATCCCTCTGACAGCCTGTTCCAACCCCCACCCCGTCTACTCGCCAATTCCTTCAATACCTGCCTCTCTGATCTACCCTATCTTTCTCCCACTACCCCCTCTCTCTCTGTCTCTCTCGCTCGCTTGCTAGCTCTCTCGCGCGCTATCGCTCCCGCTCTCCCTCTGTTTCTCGCTCTTTCTCTCTCGCCCTCTCTCTTTCTCTCCCTCTCTCTCTCGCCCTCTCTCTCTCTCCCTCTCTCTTTATCTTTCTCTCTCCCCCCTCCTCTCTCTCTCTCGCTTTCTCTCTCTTCATGGGCGAGCGGACCGCGCATGTGACTGCATGATGCGACTGTCGCGCACTACGTATGAACGTATGTCCGAATCATCTTATAATCAACGTTAGCAGGACCCTAAACTAAGATACGGAGATACACTGAGAGGTTTTCCTCCCTCCTTCCGCTTCCATTTTCCTCGCCTCAAGCACGACGTGAAAGCAAATCTATAAATGCTTACTTAGCGGATCGGTCGCTGACGGAAATAACTGCTTTGCTCGCGCGCTGTTATGTAATTAGAGATACGCCAAGAAGATAACGGAAGACAAGGGCAACGCAAAAAGCGTGTATAATAGTAGAGCCGATTAGAAGGATACATCATTACGTTAGGGACAAGGGAACAAACACGCCACGGCAGCGCAAGGCAGTCGATTTGACAAGACCTTAAATATATATCAGTATATAGCGCGCACAGCCTTATAACAGAAATAAAAAAAATCAATGCATTACTAATACATGTGTGTGTGTGTGGGGGGGGTGCGTGTGTGCGTGTGCGTGTGCGTGTGTGTGCGTGTGTGTGTGTGTGTGTGTGTGTGTTGTGGTGTGGTGTATGTGTGGGTGTTGTGTGTGTGTGTGTGTGTGTGTGTGTGTGTGTGTGTTGTGTGTGGTGTGTGTGTGTATGTGTATGTGTGTGTGTGTGTGTTGTTGTGTGTGTGTGGGTGTTTGTGTGTGTGTGTGTGTGTGTGTATATGTGTGTGTTGTGTGTGTGTGTGTGTGGTGTGTGGTGTGTGTGTGTGTGTGTGTGTGTGTGTGTGCGTATGTTGTATGTGTGTCATGAGCTGAGATGTTCACAGGCACGTCTCAATAAAAATCATTATGGTAAATAAACACGAAATGTATTTACTACCAAAGTCTTAATGTTTCTCTACTCTATTTCGCCTATTATTGTCGATAACTTGCTGTATATGCCGTTCAAATGCTCATCTGCAACACACAAGTACACCGCACGCACGCCCTGTGCACAAACAACATGAATAAAAGAGTTTATTATTCTTGTCCATCTATATTTATCTATATTATTTTATATTATTCATCTATATTTATTTGTCTGTATTTATCTCTCTTTCTTATTCTTGTTGTTTGTGCACATGGCGTGCGTGAGGTTAACTTGTGTGTTGCAGATGAGCATTTGAACGGCATTTACAGCAAGTTAACGACAATAATAGGCGGAATAGAGTACAGAAACATTAAGACTTTGGTATAAAATACATTTCGTGTTTATTTACCTTTTTATTTTTTATTGAGACGTTCCAAGTGTCTGTGGACATGTTAATAACCAGCTCCCGCGAATGCTAAACCACATTTATAAGCAGCAACTGGCCTATACTGCGAGAATACGCTTTCACAGGAACAGTGGCATCACGCACACGCAAGAACCTCATCACACGCACGCACGCAGGCACGCACACACACGCACACATGCACGCACGAACAAACGAACGAACGCACGCACGCACACACACGCACACACGCACGCACACGCACACACACACGCACGCACGCACGATCGAACGCACGCACGCACGCACGCACACACACATGAGTGAAATAGCAAACGCACGCACGCGCTCACGTACACGCACACGCGTACTCACACACGCACACATACACGCACACACCACGCGATACACACACACACACACACACACACACACACACACACACACACACACACACACACACACACACGTACGCACGCACGCACACACACACACACACACTCACACACACACACAACACACAAACACAACACACACACACACACACACACACACACACACACACACACACGCGCGCGCGCGCGCACACACCACCATCACGCGGGATAACATTACTCGACTGCGTATTCTCATGACGCTTCGACGTGTGACTCTCTATTTGTGATCGGCTAAATCTTATAAATCACACGAACAATGCTGATTACGTACAACGCTCTCGTACCATGGACTTATTTTGTACTTAGTTTTTTTACCGCATTTTACTCTTAGTTTTATCGACGTTCTGCTCGTGGTATGCGAAAGTTATCGGTATTTATTTAATGATAAGACTATCTTGGTGTTCGCGTGGTTATCTGTGTTACTGTTTACCTTCCCATCAATGCTGTTTAGAATGTGTCAGGCTACTCGGGCAGTTTCACTGTCCGATATTCTCCCTATATACAGCGGCGTTAACGGTTCTGCACTCGTCGATAAATGACCGTATTTAACGTACAATAACACTCGCTTCTCTCTCCCTCGCTCTCTCTCTCTCTCTCTCTCTCTCTCTCTCTCTCTCTCTCTCTCACATCTCCTTCTCTCTCTCTCTCTCTTTCTCTCTCGGTCTCTCTCTCTCTCTCTCCTCCTCTCCCTCTTCTTCTCTCTCTCTCTCTCTCTTATCTCTCTCTCTCTCTCTCTCTCTCTCTCGTCTCTCTCTCCTCTCTACCTCTCCTCCTCTCTCATTCTCACTCGCTCGCTCGCTTGTTCTTCTATCTCTCATTCTCGCTCGCTCGTTCGCCTTTCTCTCTCTCTCGCTTCTTCCCCTATCTCTCTCTCTCTCTCTCTCTTAGTCTTTCTCTCCCAATTTCCCTCTATATACCATCTCTTTCCACCCCTTTCTCCTCTCTCTCTCTGTGCGTCTCTCTCGCTTTCTTTTCTGGAGAAATCACAGTCACACACTCTCTACACGTACCCAATACAAGCCAGACAGCCGTAGTTCTCTCACGAATGTGATATACGTATAGCGCTAACACAGCGCACGCATACACGCGCGCAATACATAACCGCTGCACGTAACTCTCAGACACGGGGAGCCGCGGGCGGAGATCTTGGTCGTCGATTTCATGTTTATTGGCCTATTAACGGAGTGAAACCATTAGATTGGTGTGTAGCAGGCAGACAGACAGAGAGGCAGACAGGCAGACAGACAGAGAGGCAGGCAGGCAGACATCTTCTACATAAATGGCCGGATCTGTCTGTCTGTCTGTCGCTATGCTGTCTGTCTGTCTGGTCCGTCTATCTTCGTCGAGAACCCGTAAGAGCTGACCCTCAACACTATATATATTTCTGAATCAGCAGACGCCACGACCATTTTAGGCCCAAAGCAAAAGTTACAAAAAAAGGGAAAAATAAGGGGGAAAAAAGAGAACAAAGAGATTTCCCTTTTTTGGAACTCCACTTTTTTGTAGGTAAATATTATTTTTTGCCACTTTTTGCATGAAAATTTGACCAAAAAACATTATTTTCAAAACCGCCAGAACGATGGACCATCGATAAGTACGGAATCCAATCTCCATGTTCATAGCGCGGAACGTAAATATAGAAGCGCACTGCCAGCAGAAAGTAAAGAGGAATCCTACCGCAGCAAAAGCCAGTTCCTCAACGGTGGTTGGACTCCAACTCAGTCAAGCCAGTGGTTCTTCCGGCCATGGCCAGCTCTATTGGGTGCTCCAGGATGGGTAACCAGACAACCTCTACCCTCTCTCAAGATGGCAAGACGAAGAATGTTGTGTAGACCAAGGTATGTGTGGCTGGTGTGGTGGTGGTGGTGGTGTGCGTGGTGGTGGTGGTGGTGGTGGTGGTAGTGGGTAGTGTGGGTTGGTGATGTGGTGGTGTGGTGGTGGGCTGTGTGGTGGTGTAGTGGTGGTAGGTGGTGTGTGGTGGTGGTGGTGTGGTGGTGGTGCGTGTGTGATGGTGTTGGTGTGGGTGGTTGGTAGTGGTGGTGGTGGTGGTGGTGGTGGTGGTGGTGTTGCGGGGCGGTGCATGACGGTGGCGGAGTGCGCGCAAGGGAGAAATAAGAAAAGAAAAGGAGGTGAGGAAGGGTGGATGAGAGCTGAGAAAAAGTGAGGGAACAGGACGGCCGGTATGTACACCGGCACTCATGGAAACCCTCCCGCCCTTCATAACAAACGTGAGTAAGCAATAGGCAGATTACAGCAAGCGCCTACATGCTCGCGCTGTCGTCGCTGACTAGTCCGGGGTTTCGGCTCGCGCTGGCCATAGCCATTAGCGGATTAGATTAGCGTCGCCGCGTCGGCCATTAATAGACGCGCATGCGACCGTTTGACAATGATTTTAGTTGTGCACTTTAATCATGATAGTGACATCTTTTTCAAACTGTTATGCCTTTTCTCTGTCTGTCCTCTCTCTCTCTCTTCTCTCTCTCTCTCTCTCTCCCTCTCTCTCTCAGCTCGCATCTCTCTCCTCGCTCTCTCTCTCTCTTCTCTCTGTATATATATATATATATATATATATAATATATAGTATTGCGGTATCATACAAACATGATCCTTCTGATAATCCCTACTTATATTTTTGCTAATAAATAATACTGATGTTAGAACAGAATGTCCAAAATTACTACAGCGAGTTATGTTCGATTTTAATAGCACATTATTCCATTGTGGCATCCGCTTACGAATAACTTTGCTGCCGGATATATTTTAATGGCTTTAGATCCTAGTGCATTTTCTCTGAAAACTTATAACTTGTGGCTTAATACTGGCACCAGTAATAATGCACCTATTGAAGACCCTATCCCAGGAAAAGTAAATTTGGTTCAATTCCTTGGCTACCAAAAGGTTTTAATCAAGTCTAATCACTATAAGAAATCGTATGTACAAGCAACAATCTTCAAGTCTAAAAGCAATCTACCTTAAAAATGCACTTATAAAACTATACAAATAAGCTTACTCCATTTGAAAGAATGAGCCACAAAGACAAACACTACATGAATTAATTGGAAATACATAAGAATAATTGAAAACGCATGGCAAACCATTAATAATATTGGTACTATAAAAACAAGTCATCTGTCTTACAAACGTACCCTTAGTCAGCAGCAGCACTTGGAAGGTGTTTCAATAAAATAAATGCCTAAATAAATACGAAATGCTTTTACTACGCAAGTCTTAATGTTTCTCTACTCTCTTTCGCCGCTATTAATTGCCGACAATTGTCCTGTAAATGCGCGTGGCAAATGCTCCTCTGCAACAACATGTACACCGCACGCACGCTGCGCGCACACTGACATATATATATATATATATATATACCTATATATACTAGATATATATATCATGGCCAATACTCCATGGGCCTTCCAAAATTCCAAGGTTGACAAATTCAACTACTTAAGCAAGCTGTAACCATAAATCTATATTTCTAATCGCCCTGTTATATTAACTGAAATGAAGCTACAACAGATAATAATAGTATGTATCTAATAAGGCAGCTTGGTCCGGATTCCTATCTATATAATAATTTTGAAGTAGTGTCGTTCTGTTTGTTCCTAGCATAACGTCAGGCCGTGCACGAAATTCTGGCTGAAAATTTATCGTGCTTCATTCCTACGCATCAGCGTTCCATTCTAACACTTGCTTTTATTGTCATTTATTAAGTTATATGTTTAAAAAAAACATATTTAGAAAATATAATGGAAAATCCCCGGCGCCCCCATTCGTGTTATTTTTAGGTACGCATATGCCGTTGCCCTCTCCTTGTGAAAGACCCCCATATCTCAGGAGCCCAAAATTTCTTGCAGACCCCCTTTCGCGGGCTTTGTTGCGGGTTTTTCCCTGCCTTGGTAGACCCCTTAAAGTCCGAAATGACCTGAATGAGTTTCAAAACTACCAGGCAATTTCAGGACTTTGATCCCGGGATCTTGCATTAAGTTTTCTATGATATTCAAGATGAAAGAGAGAGAGGGAAAAAACCTCTTTGTTAAAGAATATCTCCCGCGGTGAAAAGGTCAATACACCCCTTTTTTACAATTCTTTGCCGAATTTTGTCCGCGAAAAAACCGCCCTTTACGGAGATTTTGGGAACGCGCATGCGGTCCCTGCCGACCTCGGAGTGGGGGCCCGGATGGAAAAATCTCCCTGCGAAAACATGCGACGATTTACTTCACTTCCGCTAGGTGCCGCTGGCTTAGACTTTCACAAACACGCAAACCACAGCTAAGGGATACGAGTAGTTCTGTCGCGTAACCTGCAGTGACTTCGCCAGCGCGCACACGGCGCGTGGCTGTGGAATCAAGTCTCCCCCACTGCACGCTCGCCTCAACTGCATATCTACTATCAATCTATATCTATTTTTGTATCTATCTATCTATCTCATCTATCTATCTATCTGATCCATTCAAATGTGAACCTGTGACCATGTGACTTGGGTGAAAGGCATGTCAAATCAATAGGTTCCACCGCCTCTAAAGGTCCACGTCTGGACCAAGTTTGAAGTTTCTTACTCTAAGGGTTGCAAAATATCGAGCAGACACAGGACACAGCACCGCATGCGCACGCGCACGCGCACGCACACAGCAGCATTAATACACACGTCACAGGCCAACACGCACACGCACACGCACACGCAACACGCACACACACAACACACACACAACACACATCACAACAGCCACACAACACACACAAGTGCAAAAGCCAATACGTTCCGCTACACTACGTGAGGAGGATATAAACCATTCTGCGAAGCGTTGCCTACATTTTTTTCCAGGAATCAAACGCCGTCTTAAGTAGAAAATAGCCGGGCCAAAGACAATAATTGTATTAAGCGGGGTTTCGTATTAACCACTTAAACATATATTAGCCCGACATTAACAAAGAAAAATATTATGGATTACAAGGTGTGTATCAAGGTATTTTATATACGTTTATATGGATAATTAAGAACTTTAGTAGCCGTTTAATTGTTTCACAAATAAGATAAAAATTACTGCAAAGCCTAAACTCCTACATTCAATTACTACAATTCATTACTACAGTCGCACCCGTTATAATAAACTGACGGTCAAAGAAAAATAAATCGTATTAAGCGGTTCCGTATACAGCCGACTCCTTCATCGGGCCATCCGTTATCGGAAATCTCTATTAACCGGTTGCAATCTCGCAAGTGGTATGTTCTCTGTTGTTTCATTCATTTCACCTTAAAAATCTCGCTTCAAAACTTCGCTCAAAGCTTCACTCAAAATTCGCGCAGATGTACCAACCGTGCACGCCGATTCAGTATCGTTTTCACACGGTCCGACAGCGTTGAAAAGATGAACATATAGGCAACGCTATTGCGATTGCTTGAAAAATATACATTTCAACACGCGCTCGGATGCCGCGAAAAGTTTCTTCCAACGCGC
>NW_014581589.1:0-10342 GCF_000485595.1 Priapulus caudatus
CCCGTGAGAGCAGACAAAATCAGCCTTAGCATGCGGGACAACGTGAACCACCCTCTTTCAGCATCTCACCAAAGCTATACATCCGATGCTATCGCTACTAAAGTCACTATATAAAAAGCCACATAGACTCGGTATCCACTGTCAGGAAACATCGTAGAGTTAGGGTTAGGGTTATGACTAACATTACGTCGGACAAACCATAAGTGTCTCGGGTGTGCGTGTGTGTGTGCGTGCGTGTGTGTTCGCACGCACGCACGCACGCACGCACGCACGCACGCACGCACGCACGCACGCACGCACGCACGCACTGCGTGCATGCATGCATGTATGTATGTATGTATGTATGTACGTACGTACGTACGTACGCACGCACGCATGCATGTATGTTCGCTGGCCTAGAATAGACGAGTTGACATAAACGCCTCGGTACTTGGATATATCACGGCACCTGTCTAAACGTGTCTAGACCCGAGCAGCCGCTCTGGAGTTGGTTAATTAACTGTAAGGTTAGTCACATTGACAGGCAGACAGTGAATTCACACTAACGTTCGATATTGTCTATTATAATATTTCATCTAGTGTGTGTACGCTGTCCTATCCTGCCTCCGATCGCAGCTTTTCTCGACACTGGCATAAACATATCTCGCTGGAGGCTTGATCACGCGTACGTGAAAAGATAATTGCCCCAATCCTTAGTCGCAGACTAGCTAGCTCGTTGAACAATACCCGGTCACAGCGAATCAAGATTCTGCAGTCTGTAATGTCGACGCGAAGCACGCAGTGCTTGCAGGCAAATAAGTGCTGTCGCCGTCGACACGAACTATTTGGACAGTCGCCGCACGACAAATAAAATTCGTGTTAATCGTGTCCCGACACATGGTTGCGGTGGCGCCGGACATCACAGCTCATAACATTGCCACCTACAGTAAGTGTAACGCGCTAATTATTAGTGCAGGTTCGAGGAAGTAATGAAACTGGTGGCAGCAGCAGGGCTGGCGTTACGAACTGTAACTCTCAGCGGAGTCCTCGTGTGTGTGTCAATAAAGCAAAGTGTTCAGACGAAGGCATTACATTAGAACGAACGTTCTACTGTACTTCTACGGTAGCCAATTTAAATTTTGCCAATTTAGATATTGCCAATTTAGATGGCCGCACCGTGCGTTCGAGTTAAAACGTTTTACGCGCGCGTGCGTGAATGCGTGAATGCATGCACGCGCGTGTGCACGTGTGTATGTGTGCGTGCGTGCGTGCGTATGTGCGTGCGTGCGTACGTATATGCGTGTGTGCCTGTGCGCGTGATTTTAAAATCAGTAGTTAGGCTAGCTGGGTTCAAACTATCAACTTTTACTTGAAAACAAGTTGATTTAAGTAGTGATTTACTTAGTTTATTCAACTATTCCACCAAAATCTGGTAGTGTAAACGTAAAAGTTGAGCGCTCAACTAGTTGATGGCTACTAGATAAGAGAATAGAACATGTTCTAATTTTTGGTCAGCGAGTTGATCAACTTTTGCGATGCAGCCAGTCAGATAATATCATTTGCCTATCGTTTACGATTGCCGCTTGGAGCGCTGATCAATGACGTTATCGTCCAAATTTTGTCTTCTTACTATCTATATAATAATTTGAGTAGTGTCGTTCTGTTTGTTCCTGCATAACTTCTAGGCGCGTGCACAAATCCGGCTGAAATGTTGTGTGCTTCATTCCTACGTATCAGGTTTGATTCTAACACTTTGCTTTTTGTTATTTATTGGGTTAAATGTTTAAAAAAGGCATATTTAGAAAATCTAATGGAAAATATCCCTGGAAAACATGCACGATTCAGTTCACTTCCGCTAGGTGCGCTGGCTGTAGACTTATAAACACGCAACCTCATAACCTCAGAAGTGTTAATCTTCAAAAGTCCTGGGGACTATAACGAAGATGGAGAGAGAAGTGGATCAAGTTGGTAGATCCACACTGCGGATAGCAGCGGAAAATGTTGTAAATTTGCTATTTACTAAGAATGAAGGCAGTGAATTCCAATACGGAATCACAGAGACAAAGAAGCTAAACTTAAAAGGATCCTTAACACATGCCGAAAACAGTGAACACGCTCAGATGAGCGGGTGCAGCGAACAGGCTTCATTAAGCAAGAGGAAATGCCAATTTTCTTCTCACCATAATAAATTTTATAGAAAGTTATGAGTTTTGAATGAAGAAAGCGGACACGAAGAGGAGGCTATTCAAGACAAGCCAACCACAGGCTAAGGGATACAGTAGTCTGTCACGTAACCTTGCAGTGGTTTCGCCAAGGCACACGCGCTGGCTGTGGAATCAAGTCCTCCCCTACCTGCACGCTCGCACTCAGCGCATATCTATCTATCAATCTATCTAGTTTTCTATCTATCTATCTATTCATCAAATGTGAACCTGTGACCCTTGACCTTTGGTTCCACCGCCCCCTAAGGTCCACGTCTGGACCAAGTTTAAAGTTTCTACCTTTAACGGTTGCATAAATATCGAGCAGACAGACAGACACCCGCACACGCACACGCACACATGCACGCGCACACACACAAACCCACATACACACACACACACACACACACACACACACACACACACACACACACACACACACACACACTACAATTACACACATACGTGCGCAAAAACAATACGTTTCCCTACAGTTACGTGCGAGATATAAACCATTACTACGAAGCGTTGCCTGGACATTTTTAAGAATCGCATAACTACGAGGGTCGAGACCCCGTAGTAGAAAACTGAACGAGGCGCCAAGAAATAATAATCTGTATAAGCGGTTTCGTATTAACTCACTATCAAACAATATATTAGCCCCCCTGAAAAACTTAAACTGATGAAAATATTTATAGATTACAAGCATGTGTACAAAGGCGATTTAATATAGGTTTTATAAATATAATTCAAGAACGTTATAAGCCGGGTAAGAGTTGTTCGACCGGTGGTCTGGTCTTTCTGTTGTTTGCTTTGTCTATCGGTGGGTTCATTCCGGAACACGCGCGGACCCGGGTGCGGGGCGCGGCACCGAGTCCGAACCGCCTCCTGGACTTTACGTCTGGTGCTAACTCTCTGTCAGCGGGCTTGCTAGGGCGCCCGGGGGTCATCGTGTCGATGCTGAAGGCCGCGTCCCTCCTCGCTGTCGTATGTTAAGTCCGTTGTTTCCGCGCAGCCCGAGGGCCCCCCCGCCTCTTATCAACACTTTCGAGGCAACATTACAGAATGCCGCATATCACCGTTTACCGGCGACAGACCTTGTAATTAAAAATCATGTGTAAATTATTATCGGTTTTTAATAATTCCTGAAGTAACAGCTGTGTGCTTTTTTCTACATCAGAAAAATGATCCATCAGCCACCGCTGACTTATCTACTGTAATGTATGCAACTAAAGACAAAATATTTCCGGAAATGAGCGTTTTTTGTTCTCTTTGTTTTTTGAAGAGGTTTGTTGCGGCGTCAGAGAAGGTCAAATCAAAAGAGCAGACAAATCAGGAAGGACCCCGGTGTAGAGGGACAACGGTGTGTTTTGGCGGAGGCATGTTGTCGGGAGTACGGTCTCGAAATCAAATGACCGGTCGTACAGGGAGCGAGCCACGAACTGGGTGGGTATGAGGCAGGGGCGGGCCGTGTTGGTGCGTGGTTGAGTTAGGTGTAATTGCTTACCTAATAATAACTTTACGGGTCATGAAATACTTTGCGGTCTTCTGCGGCAGTAGCAGTTCCTTTGTCCATGACCCGCATTGTAACCTCACGTTGCCATTGTTTTGCTGTTGTCGCGCACCGACCGTCAGTATTCTAATCGGCTGAATGACCTTGGGAGTCGTCTGCAGTGGCTGACGTCGTCAGGCACGCTACGACGATGGTACTACGATTGTCTTGCATGCAGCGTATGAACCGCAATTAATCGCGGTGCCGGTAATGCCGTAGCCGTCATGGGTGGAGAGGAGTGAAGAGTCTCGCAGAATCAGTCACCTATCCTAGAGACGGCACGTGCTCGGGGCGAGCGGAAACATGCTCGTCAGAAGGTTAACTGGTTGCGCGTGTGGCGTGAGTGCACTGGTGTGGTGTGCGCTAAGCGTGGGGATGTGTGCCGTGCGATTGCGCGTTCTGTTGTGCGTAGTTGTGGTGTGTGTGTGTGCGGTGTGGTGCGTTGCCGGTGTGTGCGGTGTGTGTGTGTGTGTGTGTGTGGCTGTGTGTGTGTTGTATGTGGTGTTGTCGTACAGCAGATATATGCCGTGGCGGTTTTCTGGCCGTGTGTGGCGGTGGTGTGTGGTCCGTACGTTTACGTCTGTGCCGGCGACGGGTTTGGTGAAATTTTCAACCCAACACCAGCCTTGCGCGCTGGGCCGGAGAGGGGACGTTTTGGGTGAGCGCTCATGGAGACATGAGACGACCCCCACTGATGGAACGAACCATCAGTCGACAGATCACTGACCGTCTGCTTGGATCCTTCTCTTCTGCGGATCTCCATTTACTGCTGCAGATTCTCGGATTCCGCTACGTATTCCGCGCCGTCCGTCAACCCTCTGTCGAGGGCAGTCGCCAATCTCACCGTCCAGCAAGACGCGTTCCGTCGACATACCTGTGTTTCGCGCTGGCAGTTCGTACGAAACCAGAGGAGGGCGGATGGCGACTATGGTCCTGAAATAGGGGGAAAGCCCAACCCAGGAGAGTGCTGAGGTTTGACGGGACGAGAGCACGATGGGGAAGGACGGACTACACGACGGTGGCGGCCGCAGCGCCGGTTGGCGTTGCGGAACGGCGGCCGACGAATCCGCGGACAAGACCGCTCACAATCACTGGCGTTCGTATTACGCCGGCGCCGTAAAATCGAATCTCGACGATCAGCAGCATGAGGAAGAGGAGAAGAAAGAAAGGAAGAAGACAAAGAATGTGCACGTGTACTGCCTGTATTGACCTGTCCCGGCTGATGACGAGGGCGCTGCCGTGCGAAGCTAGCCGAGAAAGGAAGAGCCGTCCGCCGCGGTGGAGCAGAAAGCAGAGAAGAATGCTGGCGAAACAACCAAGTACTCGCCGTCTGCCGACATAGTGCAGGCATGCTCGAACTCGAGGCGGATGAGGGACTGTTAATTATTCAGGACTCATCTGAGTGAGGTGACGCATGCGTGGTGGTGGCTGGTGCGTTGAATATATATAGCGTGAACGAATGTAGGGCGTATATGTTAGTATATGGTGTGCATCTATAGAAAGCCGAGGTAGATTACGACTAGGGGCGATTGAGGCGGAGGGAAAGAGAGTAGAGAGAGAGAGAGAGAGAGAGATGAGAGAGCGCGGCGGATAGTGGAGAATACGAGAAGCGACGAAGAACAGATAGAAAAAAGGAGAGGGGGGAGCGAGAGTGAGAGAGGAGAGAGAGAGAGAGAGAGGAGAGATAAGAGAGAAAAGAGATAGTATAAGAGTGAGAAAGAGAGAGTGAGGAGAAAAAGGGGAGAAATAAGAGAGCTCGAGTAGCGAGATTGAGAGCGACGATTCTGGGTAAAGAAAGGAAAAGCTAGTATAGATAGAGAGAGAGAAGGAGAGTAGAGAGAGAGATGAGGAGACGAGAGATGGTATGCAGGAGAGGAGAGAGAGGAGAGTAGAAAGAGAAAACAAATGCGGAGCGAAAAGGAGAGAGAGGATGAGAGAGGAGAGTAGGAGAGAGGAGGCAGAGAGAGAAGAGAATAAGAGAGAGAAAAGAACAGAGGGAGAGTGAGGTATCTAGCGAGCGAGAAGTGTAGATCGAGTTAAAAACTGGAGATTGAGAGAATACGAGCGTCAAGAAGAATAAGATAGAACAGAGAGCATAGGCGGAAGAGCGAGAGAGAAGAGAGAGAGAGAAGAGAGAGAGAGAGAAGGATGAGGAAAGAGAGAGAGACGAGGGAGAGAATGTAGAGAGGAGGAGAGGAGAGAGAAGAGAGAGAGGAAGGTGAGAGGGAGAGAGAGAGAGATTTTAGAGAGAGAGAGACGAGAGAGAGATGAGGAGCAGGAAGAGAGGGGAAGGAGAGAGAGAGTAATTCGTGCTTGCAATGTTCGTGCCGTCGATGCCATATCACCTATTAATTAATTAAGGAAACCCAATTAATGCTTGCGATGATTTCTTTTCGTTTCATGCAGGTTTTCCAACTGCGCCTTCTACTTTGGGATCGCAATGGTGATCAGTAGTTGGCCTGGAGATAGACACGTCATCAGACACGTCATCATCGCCCCTCTTCGGTTACTGCAGATCCCGGCAGATGGCGTCACTGCATTAATTATGTCACTGTGAGTTCGGCAGGCAGGGGCGACGCTTGTATATCAAGTACAGCGAGAGATCCATGACATTCTATTTCTACAGTTCACAGCTTGGTCCATTCCTCACAGTGCGATGGAAATGTTGTTTAGATAAAACTTAATGAAAAGTCTTCTGGTGGGTTAGCAGCCAGCTTAGTCTTCTGGAGGGCGTGTTATAGATTCCATTAAGTCCGTGAAGTGAATAACCGATTATACGAACTCACTGATATCGTATAGTAGCTAAAGTATTTGAATATCGTCACGGTGACATTACTAGGCGATAATATGGAGTGTAACATTAAAACGGTTTTCCGTGCGGGTATGTAAATGTGAATTCTGATTTCATTACTTATCGATTTTTGTATTTATTGCAACGGCCTGCGTGGGTGTTTTGTGATTGGCCCTTTCCCCGCCACGTCCTCGGGGGGGGACGGGAGCGTGTGCTCGAAGCATTTTTTATTAAACAGACATCCTAGGCATGCTTGTAATATGGGTATCAGATTCACAATACGACAACGTGCTGTTATCTCATAACACCCAACAGTGAGAAATCCGTGTAAGCGCAACGGGAACAGCCAATTTAAAACCTACCATTTCATCATTAACGCTTTAAGGGGAAAACATCAATTAATGCTGGCATTTTACAAATGGCTGCGAGTGACATTTCGGAAAATAGACCGTCACAGCTAAGAAAACCACAACAGCATTTGATGAGCCGTGGTAGAGACGTTGCTTCCACCGAGAGGAGGTGGATTACGGTGGGGGCCCAGGTACGCAGCGCAAGCGCTGAGAGTTGGAGATACTACTATCAGCGGCTTGCTTGTGAGCTGCCCCGTTACAGGTATCAAGCGTGCAATGCGCTGTCTAATCATACCGGGAATTTTGGCGTGGCTTCTAGACTCCAAAGAGTGAGAGCGTCTCCGTGGAGAAGGGGCATAAACCGGGTAAAGTGGCCATGGAGATCAAGTCCGTGTCCCTTTTTAAGAGAGGGGAAGAGAAGAGAGAACACGGAGTGAAGAGAAGAGAGAAGATGAGAGCGAGCGGGTGGGCAAGGCGTAGAGGAAAGAGGAGTGGGTGAGCTGAGCGAACGAGATATAAATAGATAGAATAGTAGAGGGAGAGAGAGAAAAGAAGAGAGATGAGAGATGAGAGAGAGGGGATCGGGGAGAGGATATAAGGCGAAAGAAAGAGAAAGAGATAGAGAAAGAGAGAAGAAGAGAGAGAGAGACAGAGAAGAGAGAGAGAAGATGAAAAGCAGAGGGAGAGAGGAGATATATCGTTATATACGAGCAATAACGACGCGTCATATGTGGTAATTGAGGATTGTGAGTATGGAAACGGATAGACGGCTGTTGCTTGACTACAGAATGCGCTATAATCTGGGCGCCACAACCGGAAGTCAAACTATAGAATTCCGGGGACACAGCCATCAAGAGTCGTCAAAATATATATGGTTATGTAAACGTAAAGCATGTTGTGTGCGCGGTGGCGGCGTGTAAGGTTGTGTGTGCGTGGCGTGCGTGCGTCGCCGTGCGTTGCGCAACGAGCTTACGGAATCAGAGATCGTTGCGGGAGGGACGTTGGGTTTTGCTGCGTGAAGTGTTTAATATTGCCGGGCCCTGTGTGTTGATACCGTTCTTGTGTGGTGGATCGAGCCGCGGAACGTTCCCGACAGTGTGGGTGGGAGGGTGCGTGCTGTCTGTGGAGTAGTGGGTGTGTGTGTGTTGTGGTTGTGTGTGTGTGATGTGTGTGTGTGTGTGTTTGTGTTTGTGAGTGGTATTTTGTGTGGTGAAGAAGGAAGAATGATAACGAGGTGGATTATGTGTAACGGATAGCAGTGTGGGCGTGCGTGTGCGTGCGCGGTCATGTCTTGGGTTTGTGTAGTACAGAGTAATGCGTATGGAGAGGAGAGACTGTTTCCGGTAAGAATCAGGATATAGCGATACGGATTTATGAAAGTCATTCGCGAGACGCAGTTTCCTCGTATAAATTGCTATTTAAATTAAGGTAGGTTTTATGCTAAGTCTACGAGCGCAAAGAACGGCGTTGGCCAACGTAAAAATGTAATCCGTAAGTTGTGACGTAAGGTGTATCTGAGAAACAGTGTTGTCGGTGGGCGAGAAGGGCCAACGCAGGCTCCGACCCGCCAAACCGACGTTAACAGGAGCGTGGTGTGTCGGCTCGTTCCGCCGCGTGTCTGCATGAGAAGCATCAACTTCCACTTCTAAGCTTACTTGTATATGCGGCTGAGCGTGTTTCCTACTTTGTTGTTAGGATAGGTGTCCTGTGTCCTTTCGACTCTCATTCCTCGAGGCTATTTACACTGTCGTCCGGTGGCTATGAGGTTTCCATAGTGTTTAGGTTTAGCGACAAGCTTCTTGTTCTAGGTATTATGTGAAAACGCTTGTGTCAGTCTCTACCTGTTTTTGTGTTTATGATCAAATATAGATATATATTGTAAAGTAATGAGTATATTGTTATATAGTATATATAGTTATATATATTATATATGATATGTAAAGTATATTATGTATATTAGTATAGTATATAGGTATAGGTATAAGTAATCATATAATCTCTAAGACGTGGGATTTAAAGTAACAGAGCAATATGCGAGCGTCGTATAGGTCCAGGGTGAGTGGGGCTGAATTAATTTGAGTTTATGGTTCAAACTACTATCGAAGTCAGGGAAAGTAAGATATCATGAGATAGGAGAATAGATCAGTTTGTGGGGGAAGTAAAGGATATATGATATTTATCGGTTTATCCTGGATGACAATGTTATATTAGAAATATAAATAAGATAGAAATGGAGAAATAATATATATGGTATTAGTAAGTGTAGACATGGGGTATCGATTAACTGATTTATTTTATTTTTATTTTAATTTGTGATGATATCATATATGTATAAGTTTCTAGATCGATTGAAAGGTGGCGGTCGATGACTTTTTTGCTTCAAGGATAATATGCGGCTACTGGTTTTGCCCTGCTGAAACGGTGGATGGGCAATGGAATAGGCGGGTGGAATGCGTCCGCAGTTCAAATCATGATGCTGGTGAGGGAAGCTGCACGTGCGCGCAAAGGCGGGAGTGCTGCAGTGCTGTGGATAGTGAATCAGTGTTGTGTGTGGTTTGTCGTGTTAGTTGTTGTGGTGTGTGTGTATTGTTGTGCGTTGCGTGTGCGTATGTGTGTGTGTGTGTGGTGTGTGTGTTGTGGTTGTGTGTGTGTTGATGTGTGTTTGTGTATGTGATAGTGTGTCTCGGTGTGTTGATGTGTGCGTGTGGTTGTTTGTGTGTGGTTTGTAGTGTGAATAGTGTGTCGTGTGATGGAGTAGTTTTTTTTGTGTGTGTGTGTGTAGTGTGTGTGTGTGTGTATGGTGTGCGGTGCGTGGTGTGGGTGTGTGTGTGTGTGGGTGTGTGTGGTGTGCGTCGTGTTGTGACGTGTGTGTGTGTGTGTGGGTGTCGTGTGGTGTGCGTGGTAGTGGTGTGTGTGTGTGAGCTGTGTGTGTGTGTGCGCGGCGAGCTGCGCGGATTATGGTATGTTGATGTGTTGTGTGTGCGTAGGTAGGTGCTGTGTGTGTGCGCCGGTATGTATTGTGTGCTGGTGGCGTGTGTTGTGGCCAGTGCGTGCGGTACGTGCGTATGTGTGTGTGTGTGATCGTGTGTTGTTTGTGTGTGTTTGTGTTATGTGTGTGTGTATGTCGTGGCGTCGCGTGCGTGGTAGGTATGTGTATCGGTGAAGTCATGTTATCGAGAACGCAGCCTGGAATTGTGCGCTCCCGGTGGATGTTGGCTGAGCGTGAGGTGCTTCGTGTGTATGTGTGTCGTGTGTTGTATTGTGTTGTGTGTGTTGTGTGTGTTTGTGTGTGTTGCGTACGTGCGTAATGCGTGTGTGTATATGTTTGTGGTGTGGCGTTCCCTGCCTGGTGCATCAGTGTGCATGGTGTGTGTAACGAACGTAAATTGTATGGTTTGTGCCGTCGCCACAAAACACAAAAGGCTAGCGTGAGATGACCTGTGCCATAACTAGGTATCCTGCGCGGGGA
>NW_014581590.1:0-3344 GCF_000485595.1 Priapulus caudatus
AGAGAGAGAGAAAAAAGAGAAAGAGAGAGAGAGATACACGATGTAGATATATATAAGTCAATATATAGTTATGTATGTAGTTATAGTTATAATATTATAGTATTAGGTGTGTAGTTTATACATGTGCCTGCCAACGAGCGTGTGCTCGGAGGGAGAGACGGAAGTAAGGGAGACATGGTGTAGTTACATATGTAGTTATATAGTTCTAGGTCTATACACCTGCCTGTAGTTTATACACCTGCCCCGGCGTACACGCGTGCAGAGACAGACACTATTATAGTTATATAATAAATAGTATATTGGAGTATATAGGCTATATAATAAATAACACATTAGGCACATCTGTTAAACACTAATGGAACATGTTCGACATGAGGTGTTAAAACTCAGCGTGGAGCTAGTACTACGGCCCTACTAATACTACGGATGTACTAATACAATGGCCCTACCAATACTACGGATGTACTAATACTATGGCCCTACTAGTACTATAGCCCTACTAATACTATAGCCCTACTAATACTATAGCCCTACTAGTACTATAGCCCTACTAATACTATAGNCATGAGTACTAGTAGGGCCATAGTATTAGTACATCCGTAGTATTGGTAGGGCCAAGTAATATAGTAGGGCGTAGTATTAGTAGGGCATAGTAAATTAGTAGGGACGTAGTATTGAGTATGGGCATTGTATTAGTACCTCGTAGTATTAGTAGGGCCGATAGTATTAGTAGGGCCATGTATAGTACATCCGTAAGTATTAGTAGGGCAATAGTATTCAGTGATGGGCGCATAGTATTAGTAGGGACGTTGTATTAGTAGGCCGCCGTCAGTATTAGTAGGGGCAATAGTATTAGTAGGGCTCGGTAGACTAGCGGCCGACGCTGAGTTTTTAACACCTCATGTCGAACATGTTCCATTAGTTGTTAACAGATGTGCTCTAATGTGTTATTTATTATTATAGCCATATATTCCAATATACTATTTATTAGCTTCATTCTGACATAAGTCAGCATGCAGTTGTAGAATGCGCTTGATCGTCCGTGCGTCCGTCCGTCGCGTCCGTCGGCGCGTCAACAGTTGGCACAATGATCTTAACCGCTCGATCGTACGGTCACGATATTCGGGAATGTGGGGGTAATCCGAAAGAAGTTTGGGATGTCGAAGCTGGGGGTCAACAGGGTCACAGGTCAAGAGGTGTAGAAGAAGGGGGAAACATTAACGTCTTAACTTAAGGTAGAGGGAGGACAATGCAGAATGCGGCAGCAAATCTTAACGCTCGACCCTACGGCTCGTGATAGTCCCGGTGTATAGCATCATGGTAGGAACAAGCGATCACTGTGCCGAATGGAGGGTCACAGGCTCAAAAGTCAGTTGGGCCAGCAGGGCGATTTTTAGAGACATTTTCTGGAGGACATGGTCTGACGGAGCAACTTGAAAAACTTTTGTTTTCAGCGGTGACGTAGCATTTTTATGGCGTTTATTGTAAAGGACCCTGAAATGTCCCTTCCTGCTGACATGCGAAGAGTAAGTGTCGGATAACCTTTTGACCACTCAGAGGAGGCTTAAACTCTTGGATTTGTTGACTTGTCCTGTTAGAAAGAATTGACTGCCTGGTTTGCTAGTAAGAAATCTATTACATGCTGGAATGGAATGAGGCTATCAATGTCACAGTGAGAATTTGTCCAAAAATCTAAATTTGGTTTGAAAGAAGGTGTTATGTTTCCTTAAATCGTATAATTTCTATGTCAATTCTGAATGTCAGTTATGTTGACAGTGTATACGTATGCGCATGGGTGGCTTGCAGTTTTTGCGCTGCGTTAATTGTTGCAGGGCTGGCAGCTCTCTATTGCATTTTGCCAGGCCTGTAGGCTGCGTAGGTAAATTGGGTGAGTGCTTAACCTATTCTGTCCTTGCAAAATAGTTGTTTGCTACTGAGAATGATGGCTAGCTTTCCATCGTTTAATCTGAAGACACTTAAACGTACGGCGCCATCTCCGTGCAACTTTCCATAACGATTCCCCAAGAACATTCTTTTGAGAAGGTTCCTGATACATGCCTGTCATTCACACTGTTCGGCGTGTATGTGACTACATTTGGGACCTGAACAGGGGTTACCTAGAATCCCTCCAGCTCCACCACAGAGTCACCGGCAATGTATGACGTTTGAGTATGAGCGGCTGCGCCTATTGCGCACTTGTATTAACTATAATGAGTGTCCTGTCTCTGCACGTGTGCAGCGCCGGCAAGTGTATAGAACTCAACACGGCAGGTGTATATGACCTAGACCGTATAACCTTACCTATCCGTCCTCTCCCTCCGAGCACACCGCGTCGTGTGGCAGGCAGCAATGTATAAACTACACACTAATCCTATAATGTTTATAACTATATACTACAGTACACTAATATAGTATTGATTTATATATATCTATCATCTGTGTCTCTCTATCGTTCTCGCCTCGGTCTCTCTGCATCTCTCTCTCTCGCCTTCGTCTATCTCGTCTCTCTCTCTCGCCTGGCAGGCTCTCTCATTCTCTCCTCTCTCCTCTCTCTCCTCTTCTCTCTCCTCTCTTCTCTCTCTTCTCTCTCTTCTGCTCTTCTCTCTCTCTCTCTTCTCTTCTCTCTCTATCGTCTCATCTCTCTCTCTCTCTCTCCTTCTCTCCCCTCTCTCTCGTCTCGTGTCTCTCTCTCTCTTCTCATCCTCTCCTCCCTGCTCGTCTCCGCTCTCTGCGTTCATCTGCTCTCTCTCTCTCTTTCTCTTTTCCTTCTCTCTGTCTGCTCGTCTGCCTCTTTCCGGGTCTCTCTGGTCTCTCGCTGTGGTCTTCTGGTCCTTTCTCTGTTCTTCTCATGTCTTCTGGTTCTCTCTGGTCTCTCTGCTGGCTGTTCTCACTGTCTGGCTCCCGTCTTCTCCCTGGGCTAGTCTCTCCTGTCTCTTCTGGTCCTCGTGCTGTCATCTCTCTCTGTCTCTCTGTCTCCCTTCCTCCTCTCCTCTCATCTCCCTACTAATACTATAGCCCTACTAATACTATGGCCCTACTTGTATTTGCTCTCTGGTTTTATTGTCTTCCTGATCAGATCGATCACTGGCTTGCAGGTGAGAATCAAATTCTTCGTCACCGTCGGCTGCAAAACGGAAATCGGATTTTAGCAAGAACTGACTACACGGTGGCAGCACATGCCGATATCACATCCCAGTCTCATTATAAACTTGAACACGAGTGCTATATATGTGTGTGTGTGTGTGTGTGTGTGTGTGTGTGTGTGTGTGTGTGTGTGTGTGTGTGTGTGTGTGTGTGTGTGTGTGTGTGTGTGTGTGTATATATATATATATATATATATATAT
>NW_014581590.1:7814-8563 GCF_000485595.1 Priapulus caudatus
TCATTTCCCTTCCTCCTCTGTCTCTCTCTCTCTCTGCCTGCTTCCCCTCCTTCCCTCTCCCCTCTCTCTCTCCTTTCCTTCCCTCTCTCCCCCTCCCTCTCCTTCCCACCCACCTGACGGCAGCTCGTAGCTGCTGTCATTGTTGGTGACGGCGACGCGGAACATGTGATGGAAGGACTTGTCGCCGCAGTCTCCGGCGTCGAACGCGCACTCGTATGTGCTGCACACGCCGTCGCAGTACTTGTCCGCCACCCACGAGTTGGCGCAGCCGCGGCTGCAGTGGCTCTCGCTGTCCGCCAGGTCGCCGAACGCAAAGTCGGCCGCCGGCTGACGACCTTTCTCACCTGCAACACGACGTGCGGGCCATCGGTTAGCGGCAGACGGTAGACGAAAGTTCGCGGAAACGGTTAACGAAAGGTCGCAGAACCGGCACAGGAAAGGTCGTGGAAATGGCAGACGAAAGGTCGCAGAAACGGCAGACGAAAGGTCGCGGAAACGACAGACGAAAGGTCGCGGAAACGGCAGACGAAACGCCGCAGGATATAAGGTCAGTAGAGTCACCGCTGTCGCCCCCTATAAACATGTGAACTTCGACGCGGGAGGTAAACTCACCGCTGCAGTCGCCGCCGTCCCAGTCGCACTCGGTGTTGTTGCACGCCTTGTCGCAATATCCGTCGTTGATCCATGACGAGGGGCAAGCATCGCTGCAGCCTGGGATCGCCCACGACAAGAACACCTACATAGCAGGA
>NW_014581590.1:9963-10334 GCF_000485595.1 Priapulus caudatus
GAGAGAGAGAGACAGGAACACCTACATAGCAGGAGAGAGAGAGCGTCAGGGATGGGGAGAGAGAGACAGTAACACATACATAGCAGGAGAGAGAGAGAGAGTCAGGGATGGGGAGAGAGAGACAGTAACACATACATAGCAGGAGAGAGAGAGAGTCAGGGATGAGGAGAGAGAGAGACAGGAACACCTACATAGCAGGAGAGAGAGAGCGTCAGGGATGGGGAGAGAGAGACAGTAACACATACATAGCAGGAGAGAGAGAGAGTCAGGGATGAGGAGAGAGAGAGAGAGAGAGAGAGAGAGAGAGAGAGAGAGAGAGAGAGAGAGAGAGAGAGAGAGAGAGAGAGAGAGAGAGAGAGAGAGAGAGAGAG
>NW_014581591.1:0-10330 GCF_000485595.1 Priapulus caudatus
GACTGGCGCTCGCGTTGCTGGCCGTGTTGCCAGAAAATAATTTTCGGTCAAACTTACGCGTTTAAAATGGGCAGGGGTATGCCCGAGAGAGATGTGCTGGTAAAATCCGCTTTAAACATTTAACTTTGGCTGCAGCATCCCACCATAATCCTTGTCATATACTAATGTACATAGCAATAGCGCTGTCGTTGCTGGTCGCCGTTCCCAACCATGATAATTTTATTCGGCCGATCTTACGTGCTCAAAATGGGCAGGGGCATGCCCGCGAGTCATGTGCATGGACAAATCCGATGTAAACATTTTACTTCAGCCCCAGCATCCCGCTACACCCCTACTTTCCACTACTACCCCGTACCCAGTTCCCGTTTGCTAAAATACATGAGTAATGGCACGCGGATCGCTCATCTATGCATATATGCTGCAGCATATTTTAGAAAGCAAAGATGGCAACCATATGTTTGAGACTTAATAATAGATAAATTTATCACTAGGGTTTCTGAACTAATGAATATATGAATAGATAATATGAATAGATTAGAAACTAAACAATAGCTACTTAAACTAGAATCTAAACAGTAGATTGGCGATTGCAGCGAGACCTCCAATTGATGACACGTTGACGACGATGCCTCCATCGAAACCGTGACATTTTCCCATGTACTTCAGCGCCAGCATGGTTCCCGTGATGACGGCAGTCTGCAGAACATGACATATACACCGTAACCCTTCCCGTAAATATCTTGTAGACGTGTGGCAGGTAGTCCCACGTTGATCAGCATGAGGCATCATGTTGACCATCACATGGTTCCACGTTGACCACCAATGGCGCCACGTTGACCAATAGGGACACCAAAATTACTACCAGCTAGGTGGCACCACGTTGACCAACAGGTGGCACCACACTGCCTCAACTCTTACTCTACTCATCGGCAGCAAACCAACGAAGGAGTTGATACAGAGGTCGCCCTGTTTTGCTATGTAAAAATTGTTGTTTGTGTTCGCATGGAGGACAACAGACGGAAAAATCAAGAACCAATGAGCAAGAATATTACTATAGTCTAGATCGGGCCGCCTTGCAATAACACCCAAACACCCACCCACCCATACATATACTCTTTGGAGCTCGGCTATACATCATAACAACTATTGCGTTAAATTCGGGGGTGGTGACGTCATCACTATGTTGGTGACGTCATCGGGGCTATGACGTATACCAGGTTGACGTCGACCATGCGTCTGTAGTTCACGAGGTCGACGATGGCGGCGTTGTTGATGACGATGTCGAGGCGGCCATATTGATCCTTCGTCTTCACGAACGCGGCTGAAGAGATACGATACCCTATACGATACGATATGTACTGATACAGACCCGATCCCGCGTATTATTGATTAAATTGTTATTATTAAATTATTAAAAAGTATATAGATGTTATTTTATATCATTAAAATTACTAAGTTAAATCGGGATCTGAAATCCGTTTTATTTACCGCGACTAATTCCTGATCATAGCGGTACCCTGACCCCTTGATTTCATTTCTTAACCCGGCGTGCAACCTAATCCTAACCCTAGCCGTTATCATCAACCAAACACTTACAAGAACACGCACACGCGAACGCGGACGAGCGCATGAACACGAACACATGCACGCATGTGGACACACGCATGCACGCACGCACGCATGCGCGCACGCATATACAAACGGACGCATACACACGCGGGCACGCACAGGCCTACGCACGTACGCATACACACACATGCACGCACGCACGCATGCGCGCACGCACACATACACACCCACACACGCGTGCACGATTCGTACCTTCGAACTGGTCGTCTGCGGTAACGTCGGTGTTGACGTATATCGCTCTGTTCTCTCCGTGTTTCGCGCACAGCTCTGACGCCGTACCTTGACCTTCCGCTGTCCGATTGTCAACAATGCAGACGCCCTACACGTGATAACACATGAATCGCTACCGACCGCTAGAGTGTGCGTTTGTGGGGTGGATATACGAATATGGATTTCTATACTCGAGTACGCCGTACGTACAGGGGCGGATCCAGGATTTTTGAAAAGGGGGTGTCCAGGAAGAAATAAAGGGCACTTTTTCCTGCTTACTTTTTCTGGTGTTTTAAAAAGCTGCCGAAGGCCACATAGGGGGGGGTTGGGGGACCTCCCCCCAGATTTTTTTTTTAATTGGTGCGTTCTGAGAGCATCTGAGCAGTAATTTTGATGTCTAGAATGCAAAAATTAATCAGATCCGGTCCCCCGGACGCCTGCAGACCCCNAGACACACGCATGCACGCACGCACGCATGCGCGCACGCATATATACAAACGGACGCATACACACGCGGGCACGCACAGACCTACGCACGTACGCATACACACACATGCACGCACGCACGCATGCGCGCACGCACACATACACACCCACGCACGCGTGCACGATTCGTACCTTCGAACTGGTCGTCTGCGGTAACGTCGGTGTTGACGTATATCGCTCTGTTCTCTCCGTGTTTCGCGCACAGCTCTGACGCCGTACCTTGACCTTCCGCCGTCCGATTGTCAACAATGCAGACGCCCTACACGTGAAAACACATGAATCGCGACCGACCGCTAGAGTGTGCGTTTGTGAGGTGGATATACGAATATGGATTTCTATACTCGAGTACGCCGTACGTACGACCAACAACCTCGCAGCGTTGGCGAGTAGGTTAATGATAAGCGAACCTTGTTACAGATCTCAAACTATGGCGCTTTATAATCCACGATCTGGTGAACCAAACAAAAATCTTTAACCACGTTACAGAAATCCGAGCGTCACAGTTCCGGCGGCTCTTATATGTTTCACGAACGGAACCGGGACGATACGATGACAAGGATAGAAACAGAAAGAATTAAAAGACCACGAGGAAAAGCCAGAAGAGAAGCTAGTAGTACATTAAAGTAAATACATAGTAAACGCTAAAGGGCCATATAGACTACTCCAAAGCCGCCGCATGGCTGGTATTTGATTTGACACAAGGACTATATAGGAACCAATCAAACACTATACCGTCATGCTTGGTGCTTGTTTGTGAGGGCGGTAAATGTCAACTCCCTCTCCTTCTTCTCTACTTCCTCCCCCTGCTCCTCCTCTCCCCTCCTACTCCTCTACTCCACTTGCCTCCTCTTCCTGCTCTTTCTCCTCCTCATCCTGCTTCTCCTTCTCTCCCCTCTCATTGCCTCGCCTCGCTCGCCCTCCCCTCTCTTTCCCCGCACCTAGTGTCCCATCCCTATTAAATATTTAACGATATACTATTCTAAAGAAAAAGTGGCATTCCCTATCCTCCCCTGATCCACCCTCCCCTAATCCCTCGCCTCATCCCTCACCGTCATTTTCCCCGTCTCCCCCCCATTCCCTTCCATTCCTCCCGGTTCTTCACCAGATATAAGCAGTTTTACGAAGAATAGGGGAGACGGGGAGTTAATATATTACACTATACCTTGGCGCCTTCTTCCAGCAATCCGGCACAGATAGCCTTCCCTATGCCGCGCGCTCCTCCCGTCACCATAGCAACCTTTCCTTCGACCTTCATCCCTTTATACGAGCACTGGTAAGGTCGGGTTCTGTGAGCAGACGATTACAGTTCACTCACTACCGCACAGGAGGATCCTCTGTTCCCGCTATAAGAACGATGGTTAGTATGAGAACGGGAGCTACAGCGGGGAGGGGCACCGACGAGGGTACTACTANTTTGCTCATGCTATAAATAAAAGTGTAGGTACTTTCTAACACGGCTGAAACCACAAGCTCGGAGGGCCGGTGTTTTGCCAATGTTACTGGCCCTCCAAATAATTTGCCGGCATATGCCGGTGGGCTGGCGCTATTATCGCGCCCTGCGTCACTCTGCAGCATTAGAAGAGCTGGACTGGCGATCGGAAGCACCGGGAGTTTTCCCGGTGGCCTGGCCTGCTAAGTGACCCCCCTTTTGATAAATCTGCGGCCTGCAGGCCATAATATATATATATAATATATATATAATATATATAATATATATGTATATTTAAATCTGCGGCCTGCAGGCCATATTATTATGGGGGGGGAGTGACGTCACTGTTATTTGAGGTTCATAACAGTATATTGTACTAAGCAGTTGTTGGCTCATTAGTTTGTGATTCACATGCACTAAAATTCACCAGAATGCGCGCAATGAAGTCTTTGTAAGAAATATTTTCCTGGTGGGGGAGTCGTGGACTCGTGGGGGATTGATCCCGGGACCCCCAAACCCCCCACTTAAAAAGTGGCCTGACTGGGGCTATATTTCGCGCTACATTTCCTGGCCTGAATGATTTTCCCAGTCCGGCCCTGAGCACTAGTACGGCTGAAACATGAATTTCCAGAAGGTTTTATTGCTATAAAATGCTAAACAAATTACACTGTGACTTTCCAACTCGCCTCTTAATTTCCCACTACTGGCACAGATAGTCATGTGAGCACTGTCGCTCTGCGGCACTTGTCATGCTCAGCAGTGTAGTAATTTTAATTGACCAAACCTACTCGTGCAGGTTGGATTTGTCATGAGAGATCGTTCTTTGGTAAAACCTGTGTTGCCATACAGGAGCATCATATTCGAGAATTGGCCTGATGCAATAATTTGGATTTATGCAGAGACTATCCAAACTGAAGTTAGATGGAAGTGAACTAGTGACAAATGTAAGAGTTGCAGTAGACTCACGGGCGACCCAAGCAAGAGCAGATGAATCTAATACGAAAACATTAAGGTGAGTAGCAAGTCTTGTAACTGGATGTTGCTGTAATATGCTGCTTTCAACGATGTGCACTGTTGGTGTAGAGTACATGCAGTTCCTAAATTAAATATACATCTTCCATACAGAATGTAAAACATAGAAAAGAAGTACAGCTTATATTATACCAGTGGGGTGCTCAACATTGCTTGGATTCTTTTATGGGTCAGCATCCATTCTTGGCAGCCACTAAGCATAGATATTAAGTGTATGGTTTAATGGTAAGGAAAGGGGCAGTTACTTGAGCAGGGTACTTAAGTGAACTTATAGGACAGTAACTAAAGTGCTATGATTACTATCAAGAGTAGATAATAACACATTAAAAGTGAGCTGGCTTTATTACCATTGTGTGGTGGAAATGTTTGCTTTAGTTCTCCTTTAGCTTGTTGAGATGACCTAAAGCTTCTGATTAAACCAAACTAAACACTTGCCTTGCCCTAAAAATTTAAATTCAATCTCTGATAAAAGACGTTATATATGCTTCACCCGAACGCAACTTCATTCGCTTCTAATGCAGAATCCAAGTTTTGTTGACTGTGATTTCTACATAAGTCATGTGGCTGTGAGTGATTGCCTTTTGATATCCATCATTCATTGATGCCGGTTCTACGTACAGCACTGTAAACACGCCTGCATAGGATCCGGTTAATCACTGATTTAAAGACATAGTTTTGGTGTTTGATAATAATGGACTTTCTTAAGTGTAATAATAAGTGTCCAAACAGCTATATTCATAATGCAAAACTCTTTCCTAGTGGGAAATGGCAGTGTGGGTAATTTACGTTGCTACTTGTATGAAAAAAAGTTGGGCAGGTAAGTTTTCAAGTTTATATGCAGGCTGGGCTGATAAAATATAGCGCACATCCCTTTCCACCATGTATGTAAAATCATGATGGGGCTCTTGCCAATGACAATATATCCAAGTTATCATGATCATTCTACAAATGGGGGTGAATGTCGCTGTTGAGCATTGTGCTAGGCTTGTTTAACACCTGTATGTGATTGCTGTCCTCTAGTCAGCATTTAAGGGTGGGCAAGAAGAGCAGGCATTGCCGGCAGTGGAACAGCAGGTGTTAATTTTATGTCCCGCAGTGTTTGAACAAGGTTGAGGACAGATGTCTCCATCTGCTGATAACTAGGATAACGACATTTAATCTGGGATCTGGGGTCCGAAGGGTGACGCACGGGGGAGCTATATAGGCTGATCCTGTAGGAGGAACTGCACTCTTTTCGAATTTTTATCGTCTAAACCTCGACGAATTCAAGTAATCTGGTCGCTTTTAGAAGTATATTTTAAAAGCCTTATAATAGTTGATGTTACAAATACTGTTTCAGCCAAATAAGACATTTTATCGACTAAAATCCAGGGTTATCATCAGAAATTCTGTTTAGGGCAGACACTGGGTTACTGATTGTTGTTGTGCTAAGCTGTTTTGTGCAGCATGTGCGTAGCACTCGACCTTAATTAGCAGGGAGGCTTGATCTCAAAGCTGGCCTCCCTGACTTGTTAGAAGCTGGTTGCACATGTGTTACAACTTACATTAATTTTATTGATGGTGATTTAAAGTGTCGAGGTTTGGGACAGGCAAGCCTGTTCATTTTTATTAAATAAATTTTGCACAATTATCTGTTTCGCATCCTGAGTTTTGTTGTCATATCAATGTTTATTATCAATTCAATATGAGTAAATGTACGTAAGCTTGTAGTTATTGTAAGGCGTGGTTTTACTGTGTATTTATTCTATCTCATCGACATGTCATGTATGTATTGAAAAACTCATTCGGCCGGTATATAATAAGATAAAATATTGATATTGTTAATTAGATAACGCTATGCGTTTTTTCTATGTGTGTTGATATTAGATGAAGATGGAAGAGTGAACAAAATAAAATTCGTTCTGAACAGTCTTTTTCAAGGAACAGATTATTCCATCCCTGTGTGTTAATAAGTATATTTTTCATCTTATTACCTAGCTAGTCGTGCCAGTCACTCTACAAAGCTAGGTTAAGATTTGGCTCAATAAACGAATATAATTAAATAATAGGCGCGTTCACACTGGCGCGAATAAGCGGGATGCAAATCCCGGTTTTTGCATCGCGATCGAAATACCGAGATTATTACAAGTGTGAACGCAATAATACTCACTAATAATTGCGATCAGCATCGCGCTCCAAATCGCACTTTTGACTGCGATTATTTGGAATTAGCGCGATTATTTGCGTGTGTAAACGCTTGCGCAAATAATCCCGGTATTTTCTATCCCATCATTCCAAGCGAGTGAGCAGTGAGCATGCGCAGTGAGCATCATTCCGGCAGTGAGCATGCGCAGTTTCGATTATAGAATTATCCGCTCCGATTGCGAGATATTTCCGGCCTGTGTGAACAACGACACAATTATCCGTATTTCATCGGCGTTAGCATCGCGGTTTTTTTCTTGCGTGTGTGAACGCGCACTAAATGTGTGCCTGTGTTTGCTGAAGGAAGTCTTTACTTAAAATGTCAGCGCACTGATTTGAATTCAGTTAGTTAAATTTAATAAGTTTAAATTTAACTAAATTTTAATAAATCTTTAAAGCAAGATTAAAAGTTTACTAATAAATTTAGTAAATCCTAATAAATTTAAGGCGCCTCATCAGGGTAACAACGTCTTCGGTTAATATTGGAAATTACTTTATCCAAATTTTCGCTGGCCAACTCATTATGACAGAAACCATGCCTAAAACGGAGCATTTGGAACCCATTCCTACAACGAAAGGCAGACCTGGTATATATTGATACCAAGTTAATTTAAGCCGATTTCACAGTTTAGAATTGGAGGGAATAGTGTTAAATCATCAAGTTAATTTTGGCACGAGTAAGATGTATGAAAATTAGTTGATAATGTCTTAGAACTTTCACCTTCTGTAATGCAACCTTCACCAAGTTCTACCAACTCGTAGTATACGTGTCTTTCCAATTTGTCTGGCCTGGAACTCTAGTTGAATATAGTTAATTTATGTTTTATGTTTCATGCATGGTCACCCGTGTAAAGATAAATCGTAAAACCAATATAAATGTAATTAATTGCGTGGTCGTGTAATTTAGGGAATATTATCGGGAATACATTACGGTCCATTATTATACATAACGGGAATATTACAGGTATTAGTTACGGCGTGATCTTGGCAATAACATACTGTTATATTAGGAGTAGTTGTAGTTATTCATTGGCACAACGGTTATTTTGGCAGAATGTCAAAATGTTAGCCATAGTATATATATCCTACATGAAATACAACAAAGCGAAGAGACTAAAAATGATATATCTTTACTTTGGGAAAATCATCACTTATGTGGTCACCGGCTGTTAAGTGTAGTTGGATAACTTGTCATGCCATCTTATTTTTAAATTGTACAAAGCATATGTAATCTGCATGTAGAGGCAGTTTTTTTTGTCTAACTTCAAAAACTGAGATTGCATTAATTTAATATAAATTAAGAAGGGGTCGCAACACGTCTGCATTTGTAAGACGGATGCAACGCATCATACACACACACAGGCACCACACACACACTGGACACACACACAAACACACACAGCACAGCACACACACACAGCACGACACACACACACAACACACACACACACACACAAACAAGCACACTCACGCCAACGCGACGCACGCATCAACACACACCACAGCCCACAGCACACAGACAGACAGCAGAATTGCTATCTATTTATATTTAGGCAATATGTTGCTGTAAAAATTCTTATAACTTCTTATAATTATTAATATCTGAAAATATAGTTTGAAAGACGTTATAGTTTTACGAATAAAACTGGGTTAAAGAATTGGAGACACCCAAATAGATAACCATTATCTTGTGATAGTGTCCATGTACAGCAGGAAAACATTTGACATATAGGCATGGAATGATAAATCGGTACGCAAGTCTATGCATTATTGGTGTAATATGCACAGTAATTTAATTTGAGATAATTCAAAATGTTGCTAAAGCAGCAGTTTCGATAGCTGATCTGCTGTACTGATAATTTGCGCTTGAGCTGTCACTAAGCTGCAGTAAGATAGGCAAATCCGTCGTACCACCCAGGCACCACACAAACCATGTATTAGTATAGTATATATATATATATATATTATATATATAATATATATCGAAAAGATAAATTTTTGGCGTAGATGTGTACACGACGTCACGCAAGCATGCACTTTGATAGAGATGGAGTGGATGGATGAATGGTGGATTGATGGATGGATGGATGATGGTATGGATCGATGGAAGCTGGATGGATGGAATGGATGGATGATGGATTGCGATGGATGGATGGATGGAATGGATGGATGATGGATGGAATGGATGGATGGATGGATGGATGATGGTGATTGGAATGGATGGATTGGATGGATAAAATGGACGGATTGGATGGATGGATGGATTGGTGATGGATGATGGATGATGGATGATGGATGATGGGATGGATGGATGGATCGAGGATGGATGGATGGATTGGATGATGGATGGATGGATGGATGATGGATGGATGCGATGGATGCAATGTATGGATGGATGGATTGGATGGCTGGATGGATGGGATGGATGGATGGGATGGATAAATGGACGGATGAATGAGGATGGGTGGGTGATAGATGGATGATTGAGATTGATTGATGGATGGATGATGGATGCAAGTGATGGGTGATGAGTAGATAATGTTGGTTTTTTTGACACATGTTTAATTTTGGTTCATGTAATTGAAGGTTGAAAAAGGCGAAGCTGAAGTCTGAGGTGCAGATTCTGACTAAATTTGATGAGGGTAATTGTATAGTTACAACTTAGTTTTATGAATATGATGTAATGTTGTACAGTTTTTGTTTGTGGGAATTTTGTGGATTACTTTTCGCCCTTTAGAGTCCTGTCGCCTGGAAATACTTACTTTAAGCAATTTCTTATAATTTTTATGTAATTCCCCAAAAATGAGGTCTAAAAATACATCCAAAGGGCAGCCAAATAACAACGATGAGTACCAGGCGCCTTAAACGCCAGCCGTCAGAAATTTACATACGGTCTAGGACTATACTCCTTTCAAAGACCTTTATAGTCCTTAATATATTCTACACACAAAGCTATAAAATTAGAATTTGTTCGCTGGATCTGGGTGCACCCTTGCAGCTGTATATGGCCAATTTAAACAAATTACGTAAATTCAAAGCTACGATAGTGGTTGAATACTTATACTGGTCCCAGTGCTCTTATAGATGGGGTAAAGATCCAGTTCAGTCGGCCTTGATCAGTCTGATTAAGTAATAACCTCTAACTGATGTTGACAGTGTACCACAGCTGGCAATGTTCAGAATGGTTTATTATGTAAAAGAAATGGGCACTAATTGTGTTTAAATTTTCTCTGTTGATTCTTTTTTATTTATTTTATATACCATGATCACTGACAATGTGTGGGAAGTTGTCTTATGTGACCAGTGATTACTTTTGTCCTCTAGAAGTTAGTTGGTACTTAGTGGAGCACGTTGAAATAGAAT
>NW_014581592.1:0-10326 GCF_000485595.1 Priapulus caudatus
AACTTGAGCAAGAAAACTTGGAAAAGTGATGAGAATCAGAGATATCATCGCTACTATACAAGTTATCCTTTATTAACATACATGTATTATACACACAGTAGTAAACAGTGCAAAACAAACAGTAAACAGGGCTAAACAAGCACATACATGCACACACGTACATGCGTACGACGTTGCGCACACGCAGGCATTCAACACCCCGAGTAACCGATTGTAACCGATCATCGGTTACTTGGGTCCAACCGATGATCGATTACGAAATTACAACCGATTGACAACACTAGTGCATACACATCTGATCAGATATTTTAGGGCACCATGGCAAGTACCAAAGATTTCCTTCAGAGAAGGGTTATCAATATCACTTGCCTTTTAACAAAACTACTTGTGGTACAAAGCAGGATACCTAAATAACCTTGAATTTATTAGAAGGGCACAAATGTAAACAAAGTAGGACAGCCACTTTGGTTATTGCCTGGATATTTGCAGGTTTTCAGGGGGGCACCGCAGTAAGTAAAAAGGGCAACCATGATACTTGCTGTTAGTTTTGTGATGATGTTCGACCACTGTGTAGAATATAGATGAATAGATACATCGTGCATTCATGATAGAGTTATTTATTCAAAGAATTATTATGTAAATGTGATATTGTTTGGTGGAATATATTTTTAGGTGTGATAACCGTGTGATTGCGTAATGATCGATTGAAAGGTGGTACACAGCCGTTTTTCCATACTAAATTAGAGTTGGACTATTTGGTGGTTATGTGCAAAACTGAAAATGTTTACAAACCACAGATTTAATGAAAAAAAATCATTTCCCACTCTAAAGGTATCTCATTTCAGACGTTGTGTTTGTAAAACTAAAGTGTGAATTTGCAAATAACGATCCTACTCCAGGGTAGAAATTAACTTTTGAACGCGGGAGTCCAACGGACTCCCTACCCTCAAAAAGAGGGAGTCCGCAGCAAAATGAGAGAGTCCACAGTCTGAGGTTCAAAATTAAAGATGTTAACAATAACACATGTGCTTATTTTTAAGATTCATGCGGTTGCACGTCTGCCAAATTTTCTTTGCACATTAGCTGGAAAAATACGGTATTTCCACGAGGCCGTGCTCTGGAACCAACTAGTTAGTATAGCAGAATTTGCAGGGAGTCACACGGACTCCTGCATATATGTTAAATCAGGAAGTATTTCACTCCGGACTCCCGTTAATTTCGCACCCTGTACTCATACCATGAGTGCTGAGAATAATCCTTGCTGTAGTTTTATAAAGTTGAGGGTTGACTGAGTATTTTTGCTATGTAGCTAGCTTGGTCTGAGTGAATGTTGTTGTTGTAAATGCGTTTGAAATCTCACTTTGCACATCTGCACTCTAGGTGAGCACATCTTTAACTGTGAAGGCCGTCCTGCTCCAACGAACCGTGTCTGCCGATTCGACGTTAAGAAGATGATTGGAAACGAAGTGTGCAAGCTTCATCTGGATGACTTTGGCTACAATGTTGGGAAGCCGTGTATAGTCTTAACTCTTAACAAGGTAGGCATAACCTGATGTTTGTTTGTCTGAAATGGCTACAAAAATTTTTTAAATCAACTTCAGATTTGCAAGAGTTGCTTAGCACATTCCGAAAAGCTAAAATGTCAGGGTGTGGCAGTGATTCTGAGTAAGCCAAGTTTAATAGCTTGTTCACATTTGTGATCAGCTGGTACAGATTTCACGCATAGATGTACACTGTACCCCTGAATGGTTTGTGCTGCCTAAAAATTGCTGCAGAGTTCTATCAGAAGAATGTTGATGTACTATACGGGCATGATATTTGATAATTGCGTGGGGTATCACTCTGTAGGCAAAATCTTTTATGTATACCGTAGTGGTTGCTATACATGTGCCATTATTACACTTTTAGCTGAGACTTGCACAATTTTTTCTGAGAACAGAAATTTAGGAAAACAGGAAAATTTTGTGTGCATACTGTAGGAAATCATAAAAACTACAGCCAGTAACATTGTTGCCATCTGTCTGGCTTGGTACAGTCCTGGTAAAAATCTATAAATAGTTGTGCTTTTTTTGCTACTAAAAAATGTATCCGTTTTCAGACAGTTCTTATGGGAGTGGACAAGTGATATTGCAAATATACTTGCCCTACTTGTTTTTTATTTTTCCAGCCAATACTGTTGCGGTTTTAAACCTTGATGGTGCATGACTGACGGTCTATTGTATTCTGATGTGGGTGTAGTCGGTGTACCTAAGCATTTGTAGATTGGCCACTTGTGTATGTGCTAGGGTCTTCTGGGAAACGTTAAGTACTGCATTTTGCTTAAATCTAATGCTACATTTGTTAGGCTCATTGAATGCAGTGTTGAACAAAATATTGATATTCCTATGTAAATATTACTGAATAGAAAGATTCAATAAGTTGCGAAATATAAGCAGATCAGACATGTTTCGTGCAAGTGCTATACAGGCCACAAAACCATCTTACAAGCAGCGCATGTTTGAAAATAACAAAGCAAATCAGTTGTAAGGTTACAAATGGGACAAAATGACACGTACTACGCCTTCACAGCTGATAGGTATGTAGTCATTTCTAAATCTGTTATCCTTCATTTCCTGAGGTGCATCCTTAAGACCTGGATCGCTAGTGTCTTCATATAGTTCCGCTGTCCAATTGTAAATCTGCAACAGGGGCAATAGCCTTCATTTATACACACAACATTTACAGCATCTGTATTCAATGCATGATAGATATGATTTATAAAATTAGATGCTATCCTATAAGGAAGGTAAAAGGCCTTTAAATCTCATCCCCCTATCTGCTAGTACCGTGTTATAAAACTGCCCAACATATTTAATTTTGTGGTACTGCTCTGGTAAACACTGCTTACTCATGTTACAGATTACAGAGTGCAATATAATTTTTTTCTGCAAATTGTGTTTAGTTATCCATTTAACAATTTTAGCGTAACTATGTTCTCATTGTATAGTATCTGATCAATGTATGTATGTAATCATTGGTCAATACTTTATTTCAGTATGCTGCAGACAAGGAGTACATTGGTAAAATTTCGTACTACCCAAAATATGGATTTCCGGCCTACTTCTACCCATACACGAATACTCCCGGATATTTGCAGCCCTTTGTTGCAATCCAGCTGGAAAACCCACAAAAGAAGACACTTATCAACATAGAGTGCAAGGCATGGGCCAAGAACATTGAACATACAAGACAAACCCACCGTGGGATGGCTTCATTTGAGATTATGATTGACTAGTGATAGTTCTTCCTAGTAAATTTAAAATATGTAAATTTAATTTCCGTGATCTTAGTGTGCTTGCATAGGTTTGTAGCCACCATAAGTGGTAGACCTCTAATGATTTTCCTCAATAGGAGATTCACCGGTCAGAGACTGTTTCCATAGCTGGGAAATCTTTTCTTAAACCTCTCTGCTTTCATATTGTCAAACGTGATAATACCTCTCATATAGGGTAGCATCTCTAAGCACTTTGGTATGTTTTGTTATATGGTACACTATCGAGATTCTACTGAATGGGTTGCCTAATTATCAAGCTTGCCATCAAACATTGTGGCAAAGTGGGCAGTATTACTATGTGGGGTGAGTTTGCATCAAATCTTTTGGCTGCAAATTGTTTGTCTGTACGTGACTGCCATGGTTTAGTGGCACATGTATTCGATGTTTGCAGAGTGAACTTTTATTGAAAATGTATCTCGATTTTTGTTATGAACTTTATTATTGTGCTACACTAAGCGTAATCATATTTTGTAGTGGAGAAAAAGAAATCTCACATTGTTCACAGGATTAAAACTAATCCTGTTATGTTGACTGTGTTGCAATATGCTTTTTGAAAAGGTCAGACATCTTTGCTGAAAAATAGCCTATAATCACTTTGTGGTTATGAGCTCACTTGGATGCACACTGCTTAGGAATCCATAATAACTTAGCTCAGCTCACAGTTTTTTAGGAGTAGCCTTTCCATTCAAGACTGGATGTGCATTATTCTTTGGAATTATTGGTGTCTGCCTGCTTCGGAAGGGCTTGGTAGTCCACAGTGTGCAACTTGGATTTCACTGCCATACGTTTGTCTTTTTGTTGTGATATTACGTCCCGAATCTCATAGTTTGGAAAAAAATTTGCATAGTGCTTGGCAACCAGGCGGCAGTGAGTTGAGCTGCGTCACTTATATCATCACTGTTTTAGTCCTGCGATGATCACGTTTGTAGTGTTAGAAGAGGTAAAACAAAGTGTGAGGTGGTATAGCGTCACGTATCGCGTATTCCATGTCGCCGAGAGAGAGAGTATCGATGGTGGTAGAGAGCGTGTAATGAGAGTAGCTTCAGGTAGAATGAGGAAGAAATCTCATGTTTTATTAAAATAGTATCTGCCCGTGTCGTTGTTAACAATGTGTAGCACTCGCCTGCCTATTATAGTAGTTGCACGGATGTGTTACTGTATGTGGTAACACTCATATGAGGTTGCTATTTGTGGAGTTGATCTTAGGGATCTTGAGGAGGTTTGCTGTTAAGGATCGAGACTTGCCCGCGGTTGTCTCGTGTGTGAGTGAATGAATAGCAACATGTTTTTTGTCTTGGTAGGTTGCAGGCTTTCTCGCGCAAGCGGGGGGTCGAATCGTGCAACCATCTGACAAAGTGGGAAATATAACCACACAGCATGAATGCCATGGTGTTTTATTATGAAACTTTTAGATGAGCCTGTTTTGCACATCTTTGTCACTGTCACGGATAATTTGCACTGTTCTATCCAGCACTGGTTTTACATTGCTCACACACTAACCGTATCGGTCGCTGTGTATTGTACATGTTGCGTGGTGGATGTGTGTGTACAGAGCAAAGCACCACGTATTGTTACACGTAGCTGATGTTTTTAAGATTACTGGATTATTAACTCTCTATTCGCAAACCTGGGTTTCAGTTCATTTTTTCGACAGTATCATTGCACGTTCATAGGATGTTTTTTTCCAATATTATGGATACTCAGAATTTAGGAAGGCTGGATTTCGAAGAATTGTTCTTAGATTACACTGTCGTGTCGATAACAAACAAAAATAGACTAGCCCTTAAGCTAAACGTTGCTTTCCAAAAGTGACGAATACGACATTTTCTGTCACCTGCCTATCTCGCTCACTTCACTTCGCATAAACATTTTCTAAACAACGTAATTGATTAAAGTATTTCATCTTTACAGTTTCGCCATTGTTTATTTATCAGTAAGAAAATTTTGTAAAACCTATGGTTAGATTTCAAGACTATTTCAGTTATATATGTATGTTGCACACATTACATTTTCCTGGCAGTTTTTATTTTCATCTAAGTTCGTAAGGATTGTTGCCAGTCTCAGACCTGTGCAGTGTTGAAAGCAACCACATTATCAAATGAATTTAGGTGCATGTCTGATTCATAATGAAAGGTTGCGATTGTTAGTTATAAGGTCTATTGGCGCGAGCAACTTTTGTTCATGGTTAATCCAGGGACCAGAATCTTATACTGTTTAGTTTATCTTGTTCGTTATTAGTTCAAGTACCATTGCACAATGTCATATAGCAGGGATATGCAATACGTTGTTTAGAATTACCATAAATTTTAATGTACATGTTTTCTGGAGGATTGCATAGGGAATATCATAGAGTAGGGAAACAGTGGGAATTAGAACTGAATCCAGCGGGAAACAATCTCATTATTTTTACGGCAGCTGCCCAGTAAGATTTCGACTAAGAATAGAGGCTTCTGGCTGGTGCTTTTGTCCACGTTGACTGACGTTTGTTGGAAGTTGTGGTATTTCTACTCGTATCAGCATGGCCATGCGAAATCAAAGTGAGATTACCTAAAGGACAAACTTATCAACGTAGGTTAGCGTAGGTATACATCTGTGTAAACATCTCTAATGTATACGCGTGTTATTTTGCAGGGGTAATATATATATATATAGTGGGTGTGGTGCTAGTTTATTCATCTTCAAGTTACGTTATAATGTTTAATGGCACTTTAAATAAGCACATGATGACTATTTACATATAGATTCAAACCTGAATAAATTGTTCCAGTTCATCCAAAAAACACCGTACTGTTTACTTGGTTCGTGTGCTCAGGTAGGATGTGACACCGTGCTTTCTTTACCAGTTGATCCGGTCTGATATCTCGGGCACGAATCGGACACGCATTACCTGTTTTTTTATACGATGGTTTTCCACCGTTTCGCGCATTTGTGGTACTATCCTCACCAGTTCTGTTGACATGAATATTGTTTCCATTGGAACCAATAACATATTTCCCTATGGTAACCGTTTAAAGGCCGTGATACGTATTTCCTCCAAGACCTGCCCAGAAAAAGAAGTTGTATTCAACCAGCGCGCCAACTTCGGACAGCAAGCATTTTTGCGATACGCCCGTATTATATATCGCTCAAACCTACATAATATGAATTTTATTTTTCCAATCCTCTACTAACTGATGGAAGTAGATCATTTTGACTACATTCACACAGAATAGGCGGAATTAAGTGCCTTTACTATGCAACCCGCGTAGCCAACAAAATCACAAAGTATAAGTGTGAACATAGATAGATATAACAAAACAAAAACAAAATAGATAAATTAGTGTGAACGTATATTATAACAAAATCGATAAACGACTAAACGTGATAGCGTGAACATAGACTAATAATAAACAAATCCGTTGGCGTCGTTTTCATAACTAATTTATAGTGATTAGATATATATTAATATGATTTATGATATTGAAGCCTAATTCGCATATATTATAATACTACAAAGGTGTAGTACCTTCAGCCATGATCAATGAAGTTAACGTACAGTAATTTACCAGTCGAGTACAGAAGAACGTACTGACTACATGCAGTAATGCAATCTAAAATTACTGATAAACGTACAGTAGGTAATTCAATTTCAAACAACTGAAGAAAATACACTATGAATACACAAAATTCGCTCTGTTTAGCAAAGAAATTTATAGACGGTCTACGGTATAGTAATAGTATATATGCGCTACGATATCTTTCGCCGATGTCCAAAGCAGTCGAAGTGACGTCATCGGAACCTCGCTGGCTAAAAGTGTTCTGTCTCTAACCCTCGTTTTATCGTTTTTTGAGCTTCTGTGCAGTTTTGCTGATTGACGAGTTATCAATATCACATCGAAATATATTTATAAACATTTTCCACTACTTAAGACGTAGATGTGCGAGGGGGGTCACAAAAGTAACGAATTTTGCCCCTCGCCCGGCGGTCTAAACCCTACCCCTAACCTTAACGCCACGTGCCAGGGACTCTGCGGGAGGCAGACGGACGCCCGCCACGCAGGTCGCTCATTACATATGCAGCAGCGAGGTGCGTGTTTAATTATGTGGCAGGTGAGAGAGAAATGTGGGGTAGTAGCAGTAGTAACAGCAAGTCGTGACAGAGTTACACGCGTGTTGTTGTAGTACGAAATCCCCAGCCGTTCCAACGTTGACAGTTTGCCTGTTAGTATATTGTTTTACCGAAGTTTCTCTGTTTCCGTTCAATGTAACCTTTATTACTCGATAGATCTCGCTCTTTCTCTCACACACACACGCACGCACACTCACGCGCACACACGCACGCGCTCTCTCTTTCTCTCTCTCTCTCTCTCTCTCTCTCTCTCTCTCTCTCTTTCTCTCTACCCCTCTCTACCCCTCTCTCTCTCTCTTTCTGTGGCGGCGCCACAATTCCGTTTTAGTTGCATAATTACCACTATTAATTAGTTCCATAATTAGTTGCATAATTACGTTTTGGTAGTAAAGTGTAGCGGGGTGAGACCAGTGGCTGAGACAGCGGAATGTGTCAGAGCGCGGTATCGTCACAAATAGTCGGCGCTTGAGGTTGGGGGTCATTTCCAGCTGTGCGGACAATTTTCAGCTGCGCGTAATACCCACCTGCGATAAATGCTCGTGGGAATCTAAGCGACACTGGTTTCAGACCACGCCTCTCCGTTCGTCATGTTCCGTCGTGTTCTGAGACAAACCCGATGAGAATTATTGGGAAACTTTCCCAATGGAGGAAAATTAGATCGCAACTAAGTATATGCCTATGTGGTAGGGTACGTTGATGCAACGAAAGCAAAATACCTAGATGTGGGTCCTCGCTAGTTGTGGTCAACGCTACCAGTTGGTGACAATATGCTAATAAAAATTCGTATGACCTCGGGCGTGACTGGTAATTGACAGTCGGCAAACATCACATTAATGCTGTGTCCGCGTGAGACTTCTTTTTTGGAGCAAGGACTTTCGCGGGTTATTATCGTACTCTTAAACAGCGAAAGTAAGTATAGCGTGGCTTCGGGGGGGGGCTATACTTGAGCCCTATTACGCGTAATGAGTGCGCATACATGCCCCCCCCCCCCCCGCCACGCACCTGTGGCAACACCTGGTAGTGTCGTACCTTGCGACGTGCTGATTTCTGCTCCTAGGCAGATAGGATTGTCGAGCTTGATTGCATATCCACCAAGAGAGGCAGGGTTGAGGGTGTATATGAAACATTATTAAACCACTACTTGCCGTTATAAAGATATATGTTACATATATTATAAAGTCAAAGTCATGTTTAATAGCGCGTTTAACAACAATTGAGAAACCCTGTTCTTATAAAGACTGTAATGTTCTGCAGATAAAACATGATATCAATGCCGGTCAATGTTACGGTTAGTTGATATACGTTATAACGGTAGTTGATATACGTTATAATGGTAGTTGATAACGGTTAGTTAATATTAGTAATCCAATATGTATACTTTCAGGGTAAGCTTTAGGGAATATGCAATCTTTATGTTGGGAAATTGTTTTATGAAACAATTAAAGGTTGTATGTTAACTGTGTGTGTGTGTATTTCATATTGAACATAAAATTCTGAAATTGATAAATTAATATACAATTGTGCCCTAATAAGACTGACATTGTTTTTATCAGAATAAATCCGAAAACCTCTAGATTTTCGCGTATGCATTTATATTTTTTTTAAAGGGTAAGTGGAAAAACTGCAAGCTCCTGAGCGAACCTACTCGTATTTTTTCCTGAAGTACCAACTTATCGTCGTGTAACATACCCTTATTTTGAAGGTTAATTTCACATTTGAATAAATATGACAAATGTAGGCACCGGTCCAACGATTACAAACCTATCTACCAAACATGATCTACGAAATCAGCATCTGCGCGGCTAGCTAGGTGATCGATTATGCACGACTAGAGGGTGGGAGTCTATGACTGTGCTAATGTCATCTTATATTCAGCTCCATGGCAAGTACATGCAAATTAGCCAATCTTTGCAAGTGTATGCAAGATTGCGCTGATAGCGCTGGGAATGCCGCTGGGCTATGTATGTGTAACACTGCTTTTAAATAAGCGAGTTCGCACCGTCCCGCATACATCAGTTGGTACTTCAGGAAAAAATACCAGTAGGTTCGCTCAGGAGCTTGCAGTTTTTCCACTTACCCCTTTAAAAAAATATAAATGCATAGGCCTACGCGAAAATCTAGAGGTTTTCGGAGTTATTCTGATGTATGCGGGACGGTGCGAACTCGCTTATTTAAAAGCAGATTTACACATACATAGCCCAGCGGCATCCCCAGCGCTATCAGCGCAATCTTGCATAACCGAGATGTCTAATTTGCATGTACTTGCCATGGAGCGAAATATAAGATGGCTGTAATCACGCCCACCGATGTCAGGCGCTCTAGCCTCGTTCTCGGAAACCCATAAAAACACCGAGCCCCCTCCCCCGAGTCACGAAGAGATTTCGGGACGAACGAACTGGAGAGATAAATACGTGGAGAGGCGGATGTGATGTGTCGGGAAAGAGCGTCTGAGTTGTGGCTCGGAGGAAACGGTTGAGATATTTCGCGAAGAAACGGCTGAGATCTGCGCTATTAAGAAACCACTGAGATATGCGCAAAGGACGGCTGAGATATGTTTCCAAAGAAGGAATAAAATATATTCTACAAAGGAATCGATAGGATGTGGAACGGGTGAGATATATCGTGAACGAACGGGTGAGGTGTGGCGTAACGTAATGGATGAGATATGGTGTGGCGGAAAGGATGAGAGATGGCGTGATGGAGCGGGTGAGATATGGCATGAAGGAACGAATGAGGGTTTTGCGTTAAGATATTAGTGAGATGTGGATTGAAGTAACGGACGAGATATGGCGCGAAGTGAGATGTGAAGCAAAGGAGCGGCTGAGATATATGGTATCACAACAAGTACTAATTTGACAAATTGATTGTCTAAGGCAGGTTTTCACTTCCCCTTTCCAGGTTCTCG
>NW_014581593.1:0-306 GCF_000485595.1 Priapulus caudatus
GTACACGTGTAATCAACCCACCTAGCTGCGTCTTAATGTACACGTGTAATCAACCCACCTAGCTGCGTCTTAATGTACACGTGTAATCAACCCACCTCGCTGCGTCTTAATTTACACGTGTAATCAACCCACCTAGCTGCGTCTTAATGTACACGTGTAATCAACTCACCTAGCTGCGTCTTAATGTACACGTGTAATCAACCCACCTCGCTGCGTCTCAATAATGTACACGTGTAATCAACTCACCTAGCTGCGTCTTAATGTACACGTGTAATCAACCCACCTAGCTGCGTCTTAATGTACACG
>NW_014581593.1:4856-5214 GCF_000485595.1 Priapulus caudatus
TTAATGTACACGTGTAATCAACCCACCTAGCTGCGTCTCAATGTACACATGTAATCAACCCACCTAGCTGCGTCTTAATGTACACGTGTAATCAACTCACCTAGCTGCGTCTTAATGTACACGTGTAATCAACCCACCTTGCTGCGTCTTAATGTACACGTGTAATCAACTCACCTAGCTGCGTCTTAATGTACACGTGTAATCAACCCACCTAGCTGCGTCTTAATGTACACGTGTAATCAACTCACCTAGCTGCGTCTTAATGTACACGTGTAATCAACTCACCTCGCTGCGTCTTAATGTACACGTGTAATCAACCCACCTCGCTGCGTCTTAATGTACACGTGTAATCAACTCA
>NW_014581593.1:5667-10326 GCF_000485595.1 Priapulus caudatus
ACTACGATTTATCCGTATTGTTATACGAATTTCTATTCCTTTGCCCACGCCACTATGATCAGTCGTATCAAACTACGGAATTTCACTCTGATCGGAAAATTTATTTTTTTATTTTGTCAATCTTTTTTGTCAAAGGTTATTGTCATTACTGACCTCATGAATGCTTAGGCAAATTGCATCTCGCAATCAAAATTTTCTTCCGGTGGGCATGACCGGACCCCCTAGCTAAACTCGTGTTACTACGTGACCGTCGAAAACTACTAATTTGCATGCGCCAGAAACTACAGATTGCTTCAAATATGTGTTAGCATCTCTGGAACATGGTAACGTACACAACATATGACTACATTTATTATATATTCATTGATTTGCATGAAACATGTACAGATTAACACCTTTGAAAGACAAGGACCGCATTTCCTAAAATTTCCAACTATTTTGCAGAGAGCTAAGTCAAGTGTAAGCGTTTCACAATGCTCCATTCGCTAATTGTATTTCGCTATTTAGTGGGAATATCAGCAAAACTTCCCGATCCTGCTAATGAGTAAACGGTCATATATATATATATATCATTATTATATATATATATATATATATATAAGTTATGTGGAACGTAGCGTCACAAGAAAACGCCATTATCTACGCGCGACCGAAAAGAAAATTGCGAGGAGAGAGAGTACAGAGCACGAGAGAGGAGTATTATTGGTGTGTGCGCATGTGTGGCGTGCGTGCGTGCGTGCTGGTGCGTGCGTGCCATGCGCGTGTGTGTAAGTAGATAATATTGGGCGGGGGGCGGGAGAGAGACAGGAAGAGAGGGAGAGTGAAGCGGGAAGGGCGAGAGACTATCAGTAACAATATTAGAAGCGAATATGTGCATCCGTGCTGTGTGTGCTTGCGTACGTGCGTTTGGTCTGTGCGTGTGTACTCATGGGCGTAGCAGTATGTAGACTGTCGAGCCCGGGCGGTTGGCATCTCTGATGTTCATATAACAGTTATCCATCACCCTTACCATGAACATATCTAATATCTATACTCACATTTGCACAGATATATATTCATTCTATAACCAAGAACCAATAAGTTAATTCTGTAATTAATTACATATCTCAACAAATACAATAAATGCAGAACTTACAAGTCATAGACGTATCAATTTATTTTGCTATGATAAGTACATATACTACCATCAAAAATTCACAATTTCCAATGACTGATCAGGCAAAAAATCCAATGGCAAGCGTAGGAAAGCCTCACACATTCATTGTTTCTATATAACCGTCTTGGAAATGCATGTGTGAAAGATAACGCCGAGCAGAAGGTATCACAAGCACTCCAGCAATAGGAGTTACGATTCATATACGAGCGAGTAACTCCACCTGTCGGTCATTTACGGAACTTCCTAAACAGCGGGTGCAGGTGCTCGGTGCCCTTGCGACTGTTCGATCTGTATTCCATGTAAACTCTATCGTCTGCACCAGACATGGAGCTCATGTTGCCAGGACGACGAACCACCTGTCCAATACAAAAGATAAATAAATCCCCGAGAAAAAAAAGCAGACATCTTGGCTGTTGCACGTGAGGTCATGTTGGCAGCTAAACCAAGGTGAACAAAAAATGTTAAACTCACACCTACGCTTGTTTCGCAGATAAGGTCTATGTCCCCCTGACCTCTGTTTGCTATTGACCGGTGCATCGGTTTTAGCTATTTCTGACTAATATTATATTACTATGAGTATACTATAATTATTATAATATCAGAAGTATATATGAACAACAATACGCTCATTATCATTTGCGTCACTTATACGCTCGCTGATAATATTAGTATAGGGTTTAGGTGTTGGGTAGTGTGGTGGGCCTTTCAAATCCAGATGAGTATGAAAAGATTCGAGCTTGAGGTGTGTTTCAGTTAAGAGAAGTCTCTCTCAAGTGAGAAAGACGACGGAGCGCTTAGTTCTCACATGACATCCGTTTTCTATCACTTTTTTGCATAAGTACTAGCAGGAAATCTGGGAGCGCTACGGCTGCGCGTTTGCATCGTGGCGTCTTATTAGTCAAGTGGGAAATTACACCCATTGCGCCATGTTCATATCTTGTGGAATGCGTTTAGCGCAGCAAGGGGTAGGGCCGAATGGATTTGGATTGGGGGGTCCTCGAGCGAAGTCTAGAACAAAGGGGGGTCACCCGGGTGCGTCTATAATAAATTTTTTTTTTCTAGTTCTATGTTAAAAGATAGTGGCTTGAAAATATATTTAGACGCAGTGTTTTGTGACAATACTATTGTGACGTGTCGCGAAAAAGACTCAACAATCAAAGATGCGGGGTTAGACGATTTATTTGTAAAAAATCCACAAAACCTCCTAGGAAGCCAGTACTCATCGATCGCGCGTTAAGATCTTGCCACCCGATCATCACCATCGTAGAAATAACCACGACCAACTTTCGGCGGGCAACAACTGCCCTGGGATCAACCGGATAACTGTAGATGGTGACGCTGTAGATAGATTACTAATCAGCAGAATGCTTTCGTTATAGCTTCCTTATTGTGATCAAGCATGGTGGCCTAGTGCGTCGCCTCTGATTCTTCTTGATAGTTGCTCCGTCTATCTTTCTGATCACTTTCGACTCGAGGGGCAGCACCAAAACAATCAACAACCCTCGCTGACAAATATCGGCATGTCACATCTCCCCCATTTTTTCCCGCAAGATGCGCGACTCACAAGATCCTTTGACAACTTATTGGAGATCGACCGCTCGATGACAGAGCAAGGAGTAGGGGCCGCTGCAATGATTGTCATGCCCTGAAGGATTTCACCTTATTGCATCCGGCCAACATCGTGGACCAATCAACATGCGGCGTCTCGCTATATTTAGCCAATACCCTGGGGAACAGGCGACGATCCTGGTGCCTTTTGACTTTTAGACCTGCGAGTCTCACTGCCTTGAGATCAGATTTTGGGGAGGGCGTGGTGAGGAAGGTATAGAGATGGTTCCGCGCATATTGCAAACGTCTCGGTCTGTGCCGGAGAACTTATCGTCGGGGTTCGGACTCCGGAACTTCCCCTCCTCGCTGGGACGAGGGCTCGGAGATGGGTGGACCTTCCTCTGGGCAGGGGATATCATCAGTGCTGATTCCACCGGACTCTATGGCGTCTTCACCGAGGTGAGAGTTGGCGCATCGCTGTGGCTGGAGAAGCTGTCGAGCTTCCGTGGCGTGCCAAGCACGGAAGATAAAGACAGTAGGCTTCGATGCCTGCGAGTGCTCAGAATTTTTTGAGTAAAGGGTCGCTGTCGGGATCTGTCACTTGAGCTCGTCCCGCACCTGTACGCGTTCCTCCAACGCGCCAGACCTAGGCAGTATCTTGTGTGCGTCCAAACATTGCGGACAGCGGTCTTATGGCAACTAGGTAAGGCCTGCCGGGCTCGGGGCGGTCTAAAATCGTTGAACCACATAAGAACAGGACGAGCCAACATTCCCGGACACACAAGGCCCTGTGCCCGGCATACGGCATTTATGTTGGAGTTTTAGAGAGGGCGAAAAGGTGCTTAGTGTCCGCCGTCCGTATCCGATGCGGGAATGTGATCGTCCGCGGCGGTAGCTAGAGCTGAGCTGCGCCTCAGCATCGAGATCGACTGCACCTAGAGGCATGGTCCGACCGAGGCGGTGCCTCGAGCACTCAGATGAGACGGTGGCGCTGCGGCACCTTGCTCTTGCCGTCTGAGCACAGAGGGTCGTCTCAGCTTGGACGGGAGGCAACTGCAGGCGCGGCGGGGAAGCGTCAGAGAGATGGACCTTGCCGCTGCGTAGCTTTCGACAGATCTCTTCGCAGCTCTTCGAGTGCAGTCTGCTATGCTAGTCCGGGAGGCAAATGGAGAAGGTAGAACGTGAAGTGGCCGACGAGGTGACCGACGTAAAAGCATGATGGCGGAGAGCGACCTCAATGACCGGAAAGACGCTACAGCTCCACCTTCGGGCGCCACAAGGCCCAGTATCGATGAAATTGCATACTTGCACCTGACGCCTGACCCGATCGGCCACCCATGCCATTCCTTCCTGCCGTCCGATGCCAGACCTATGCGTCCGCACGGGAGACACCTGCCACTACTTCCGTCGCCCTCTCCCTCTCGCTCACACTGAGAAAGCTTTCGTTGTATCCTCTTCTTCGCAGGAAGACGAGCGAAAGGATGTCTCGGTGTCCCATTTGCGTTTGCAAATGAAGATGATAACATGATGAGCTAGCTGAGGCTGGACTGACGAGAGACGGTACTCTTGATCTTTACAGGCTCGAACGACACCAATTTGTCTGCTTTTGAGAAGCTCGTATTTCCGTGGCAGGCCACGGGAACCAGGATTCTATGACAGCTCCCGAGTCACGTGCGACCCACTAACTCTTGTCTCGGAATAGACCGGCTTTGTACTGTTACTTGCACTTCAGAGATGATAATGGGACAGTTGCTGCAGGTAGACCCTGGGGGAGCAAGCCTGCCGTACGACGCATAAGGAGTGAGGGGTCGTTAGTGGAGGCCGTAGCCACGGCGGCTTCTGCTGCATATTGTTCACCGTGCGGGCCATCCTGCCGACCGTCGAAGAACGGCCGCCGCCGGCGCCTTTCCGCGGTTAGGTGTCCCGGCCGGTGGAGAAGGAGGATGAAGAGCGGC
>NW_014581594.1:0-1221 GCF_000485595.1 Priapulus caudatus
AGGGATGCTGTGAGTGAGGGATGCTGGGAGTGAGGGATGCTGTGAGCGAGGGATGCTGTGGGTGAGGGATGCTGTATGCGAGGGATGCTGGGAGCGAGGGATGCTGCAAGCACATGGATGCTGCGAGTGAGGGATGCTGCGAGTGAGGGATGCTGTGAGTGAGGGTTGCTGGGAGCGAGGGATGCTGGGAGTGAGGGATGCTGCGAGTGAGGGATGCTGGGAGTGAGGGATGCTGGGAGTGAGGGATGCTGCGAGCACAGGGATGCTGCGAGCGAGGGATGCTGCGAGTGAGGGATGCTGCGAGTAAGGGATGCTGCGAGTAAGGGATGCTGCGAGTGAGGGATGCTGCGAGTGAGGGATGCTGGGAGTGAGGGATGCTGCAAGTGAGGGATGCTGGGAGTGAGGGATGCTGCGAGCACAGGGATGCTGCGAGCACAGGGATGCTGCGAGCGAGGGATGCTGTGAGCGAGGGATGCTGCAAGCGAGGGATGCTGCAAGCGAGGGATGCTGCAAGCGAAAGATGCTGGGAGCACAGGGATGCTGCGAGCACAGGGATGCTGGGAGCGAGGGATGCTGTGGGTGAGGGATGCTGCGAGCAAGGGATGCTGCGAGCACAGGGATGCTGGGAGCGAGGGATGCTGCAAGCGAAAGATGCTGTGAGCGAGGGATGCTGCGAGTGAGGGATGCTGGGAGCACAGGGATGCTGCGAGCGAGGGATGCTGCGAGTGAGGGATGCTGGGAGCACAGGAATGCTGCGAGCATAGGGATGCTGCGAGAGAGGGATGCTGCGAGCGAGGGATGCTGTGAGCGAGGGATGCTGTGGGTGAGGGATGCTGGGAGCGAGGGATGCTGCGAGCGAGGGATGCTGTGGGTGAGGGATGCTGTGGGTGAGGGATGCTGTGGGTGAGGGATGCTGTGGGTGAGGGATGCTGCGAGAGAGGGATGCTGGGAGCGAGGGATGCTGCGAGAGAGGGATGCTGCGAGAGAGGGATGCTGTGAGCGAGGGATGCTGTGGGTGAGGGATGCTGGGAGCGAGGGATGCTGTGGGTGAGGGATGCTGGGAGCGAGGGATGCTGTGGGTGAGGGATGCTGTGAGTGAGGGATCCTGTGAGCGAGGGATGCTGGGAGCGAGGGATGCTGGGAGCGAGGGATGCTGGAAGTGAGGAATGCTGTGAGCGAGGGATGCTGCGAGTGAGGGATGCTGGGAGTGAGGGATGCTGT
>NW_014581594.1:2670-3659 GCF_000485595.1 Priapulus caudatus
AGGGATGCTGCAAGCACAGGGATGCTGTGGGTGAGGGATGCTGCGAGCAAGGGATGCTGGGAGCGAGGGATGCTGCGAGCGAGGGATGCTGCAAGCAAAAGATGCTGTGAGCGAGGGATGCTGCGAGTGAGGGATGCTGTGGGTGAGGGATGCTGGGAGCGAGGGATGCTGTGGGTGAGGGATGCAGGGAGCGAGGGATGCTGTGGGTGAGGGATGCTGCGAGCACAGGGATGCTGCGAGCGAGGGATGCTGCGAGTGAGGGATGCTGTAGGTGAGGGATGCTGCGAGCGAGGGATGCTGTGAGCGAGGGATGCTGCGAGTGAGGGATGCTGGGAGCGAGGGATGCTGGGAGCGAGGGATGCTGTGGGTGAGGGATGCTGGGAGCGAGGGATGCTGCGAGCGAGGGATGCTGCGAGTAAGGGATGCTGCGAGCACAGGGATGCTGGGAGAGAGGGATGCTGCGAGCGAGGGATGCTGCGAGCACAGGGATGCTGTGGGTGAGGGATGCTGCGAGCAAGGGATGCTGGGAGCGAGGGATGCTGCGAGCACAGGGATGCTGCGAGCGAGGGATGCTGCGAGTGAGGGATGCTGCGAGCGAGGGATGCTGGGAGCGAGGGATGCTGTGGGTGAGGGATGCTGGGAGCGAGGGATGCTGTGGGTGAGGGATGCTGGGAGCGAGGGATGCTGTGGGTGAGGGATGCTGCGAGTGAGGGATGCTGTGGGTGAGGGATGCTGGGAGCGAGGGATGCTGGGAGCGAGGGATGCTGCGAGCGAGGGATGCTGTGAGCGAGGGATGCTGCGAGTGAGGGATGCTGTGGGTGAGGGATGCTGTGAGCGAGGGATGCTGCGAGTGAGGGATGCTGCAAGTGAGGGATGCTGTGGGTGAGGGATGCTGGGAGCGAGGGATGCTGTGGGTGAGGGATGCTGGGAGCGAGGGATGCTGTGGGTGAGGGATGCTGGGAGCGAGGGATGCTGTGAGCGAGGGATGA
>NW_014581594.1:3934-8021 GCF_000485595.1 Priapulus caudatus
GAGTGGGGAGGGGTAAGGGAGGGATGTGGAGACTGGGGGAGGGGAGGATGGAGAATGGAGAGGGATCAAAGGGAGGGAAGGGAAAGCAGGGAGAGTGGGGGAGAAGGAGGGTGGGAAATGGAAGGAGGGGTGAGGGAAGGGGAGAGGAGTAGATTTCAAGAGGGAGGAGAGGGAGAGGGGAGGGGAGGAGGGGTGAGGGAGGGTGGTGACGGGGAGAGAGGGTTAAGTGTGCGTGCGTGCGTGTGTGCGTGTATGTGACCGCGTGTTTGTATGTGTGCACGCGTGTGTGTATGTGTGTGAGAGAGTTTGTGTGCGTGCGTCGTGGTGCGTGTGTGCGTGTGTGCGTGTATGTGCCCGCGTGTCTGTATGCGTGCGCGCGTGTGTGTATGTGTGTGAGCGAGTTCGTGTGCGTGCGTGCGTGCGTGCGTGTGTGCGTATGTGCGTGTATGTGCCCGCGTGACTGTATGTGTGCGCGCGTGTGTGTATGTGTGTGAGCGCGAAGTTCGTATGCGTAGCGGTGACGTGTGGTGCGTGGTATGTGGCCCGCTCAGTGTCTGTATATGTGACGCGCGCGGCAGCGTTGTGTGTGTGCGCTTGGTGTGTGCGTGTGTGAATGTGTGTGTGCGTGCGTGCGTGCGTGCGTGCGTGCGTGCGTGAGCGTGGCGTGTGTGTGTTGTGGTGATGCTGTGTGATGTCGTAAGGTGTGTGATGTAGTGTGTGTGTGTGGTGTGCGTGTGTGCCTGTGTGTGTGTGTGTGTGTGTGTCGTGTTGTGTGTTGTGTGTGTGTGATGATGTGTGTGTGTGTGTGTGTGTAGATGTGTGTGTGTGTGTGTGTTGGTGTGTTATGAATGTGTGTGTGAGAAGACAGAGAAAAGAGAAGATAGTTTTTGTGTGACGTGTGTGTGTTGTGCACAAGCGGGGGATTGCTCGGCTCTATGGACAGCGGTTGCCGTAAATCTGTGACAAATTTGCGCGTATTCGACGCTGCTATGATGCTGGCTGACTGCTGCTGCTACTGTGTTGCGTTGTTGTTGTTGTTGCCTGTGTGTTGTTGTTGTGTGTTCGTTTGCCTGCTGCTGATTGTTGCTGCTGCTGCTTGCTACTGCTGCTTGCTGGGTGCTTGTTTGTTGTATGTTGTTACATGATGCTGCTGTAAACAGTGCTCGATTGTTGCTGCTGGCTACTTCTACTGCGCTCGTTGCTAGCGGCTTACTGCTGCTGAGCTACTGCACTGCACTAACTGCTACTGCTACTGGCTGCTGCTGTTACTACTGCTGCTACTGCTACTGCTAGCTGCTACTGCTACTACTGGGCTGCTACTGCTGCTGCTGCTGTTGCTGTTGTTGTGTAGATTTGCTGCTGCTGCCTTGCTGTTGTTGTTGCTGCTGCTGCTGCTGCCTAAAACTGCTGCTGCTAAGCCTGAGCTGTTGCTACGCTGCTACTCTAGCTACTGGCTGCTGCTGGCTAGCTGTTGCGCCTCGCTGCTACTACTGGCTTGCGCTTGCTGCTGCCTGCTACTGCTGTACTGCCTGATAACCCTCTGCCTACTGCCTGCTTACTGCTGCTACTGCTGCTGCTCTTGCTACTACTGCTGCTGCTGACTAACTGCTCGCTCGAGCTAGCTGCTGAGCTGCTGCTCGCCTGCTGCCTGCTGGCTGGCGGCTACTGCTATTCCGCAGCTGGCTGCTAGCTCTGCTCGGCTACCTAACTGCCTAATTGCAGCACTAGCTGCTAGCTGCTGCTGCTACATCAATGTACAGAGGCTGCTTCCTGGCCAGCTAAACTCAATCTATAATCTGATGAGGCATTCAGCCTTGTACGCGCCTGTAGCGAGTGAGCTGCTCAGAACCGATCAGCTCAGCGGTTGTAATTAGGCTAGATACTGACAACTACCGATTACGGCCGAGAAGTGACGATGACGAACCGAATGAACGACGATGACCGACGACGACGCAGATGCATTGATGATGACTGTGACGATGCATAGATGGTGTTGGATGACGACGAGGGTGATGAGATTGACGACGATGATGATGGTGATGACGATGACGACGATGATGATGATGATGTTGCTGTTGCTGCAGACTGCTCTCAGTGGAATAGTGATAGTGGCGCTCGCGTTTGGCAGATTCGTCATTTATGGTTATGATGACTATATATCTCATGTCTAGAATTGCTGCTGCTGCCGCTGGTGGGGGTGGTGCTGCTGCTGCTGCTGCTGTTGATCCAGCTGCTGCTACTGCTGCCTCTAGTACGTATTAGGGGAACGATGAACGCATGGACGCAATCTGTCACACACACCCACACCGAGTGCACGCGCACTCACACGTGAACGCACGCACATGCACACGCACGCAGGAGGCAGTGGACCGGCCCACAGGCACGCACATGCACCGCACGACGCTACGCCATGCACGCGCAACTGCAGGAAGGCAGTGGACGCGCCCACACGCACGACAGAACATGCACGCACCATGTCAGACACGCAGCGCGTACGTGCACGCGGCACGCAATAGGCAGTAAAACGCGCCCACAGCGCACGCACATGCACGCACATGCACACGCACGCACGTGCACACGCACGCAGGAGGCATTAGACCGCCCGCACTTACGCACATGCACACGCACGCACGCACATGCACGCTTACGCAGGAGGCAGTGGACCGCCCACACGCTCGCACATGCACGCACACGCACACGCACGCACACGCACGCAGGAGGCAGTGGACCGCCCACACGCACGCACATGCACACACACGCACGCACATGCACACGCACGCAGGAGGCAGTGGACCGCCCACACGCACGCACATGCACGCACACGCACACGCACGCACGTGTACACGCACGCAGGAGGCAGTGGACCGCCCACACGCACGCACACGCAGGCACACGCACGCACACAGGAGGCATTGGACCGCCCACACGCACGCACATGCACACGCACGCACGCACATGCACACGCACGCACGCACATGCACACGCAGGCACATGCACGCGCACGCAGGAGGCAGTGGACCGCCCACACGCACGCACATGTACGCACATGCACACGCACGCACATGCACGCACACGCACACGTACGCACACGCACGCGTATGTGGGCTAGTATACACGACGAAACCATGCTGACATGAAGCTCTTCGGCTGAAAGTACAGCCTGTACATGAAACTACATGAACATACATGTACATGAATGTACATGAAAGAAAGTACATGAGACTTTCAGCAGAATTTCTGCTAGCTATTTGAATCAGCTTCGATTCCGTGCAAAACCTCGTTATGGTCACGCGCTGCGACATATTGCTATATTCTGTTGCGTGCGTGCGTGCGTGCGTATTAGCCTGCGTGCTTCCGTACTCGCATATACGTGTGTGTGTGTGCGTGTGCGTGTGCGTAGGCGTGTGCGTGTGCGTGTGCGTGTGCGTGCGCGTGCGCACTCTCTTTCTCATCCCTCATCCTCCCCTGCCCTCCCTCCTTCCTCTCTCCTCACCCTCCCCCACTCCTTCCCTTCTCCCTCTTCACCCTGCTCTGCCCGCCCTCGTCCCTTCTCCTTCTTCCCATTTCCCCCTCCTCCCCTCACCCTGTCTTCCTCCCTCCTCCCTTGTCACCCTCCCCGTCGTCACCACTCTCCCCCGCACTCCTCCCTCCTCCCTCTCACCCCGTCTTCCTCCCTCATCCCCCTCACTTCGTCTTCTTCCCTCCTCCCTCCTTCCTCCTCACCCTCCCCGCTCTCCCTCCTCACCCCACCTCCCTTCGCTGGTCGCGCCTGACCAATTCTCTCTAAATAACCATAGATTATGTACGATCGAGACACGATGAAAGCATTCGCGCGCGTCTCTTCCCGGGAGATGCGGTTGCCCCGGGCAACCGCCGCACGGTGATGTCATCGTTAGCATCGTCGGCACCTCGCCGCCGATCGCCTGAGGTTGTGCGATCTCGCGAGAACGCGCGTGATTATAGATTTCTATAACTATGTCTCTGTCTCTCTCTTTGTGTGTCTGTGTCTGTCGGTCTCCCTCTGTCTCTCTCTCTCTCTCTCTCTCTCTCTCTCTCTCTCTCTCTCTCTCTCTCTCTCTCTCTCTCT
>NW_014581594.1:8031-10306 GCF_000485595.1 Priapulus caudatus
ACACACACACACACACACACACACACACACACCTGCGCCCTACTATAGTGCTTGCTCGTAAGAGAAACTGTAACGGTGCATTGCTGCAAGTGAAATTTCGCACGCTCCGTTTCACGCAGTTTCCCTCCCTCCCTCGTGTTTACGCGTGCCCAGAACCGCACAGCGAACTTGCTAATGCACTGGCGAGACACTGTGAAAGGCTTTAACAGCTCGTGCGTAATTTGCCTATTTCTTGCGTGTTGTGTGTATGCATGTGTCCGTGCGTGCGTGCGTGCGTGCGTGCGTGCGTGCGTGCGTGCGTGCGTGCGTGTGAGCGTGCGTGTGAGCGCTGTATGTTGTGTAAGATAATGATGATGCTACTGCTGCTGCTGTTGCTGATGGTGATTGTGATGATGGTGATGATAATGATGTTGTTGATGATGAAGAAGATGATGGTGGTGCTGCTGCTGCTGCTCCTGCTGTTGATGCTGCTACTGCTACTGCTGTTAATGATAATGCTGCTGCTGCTGCTGTTGGTGTGGTGGCTGCTGCTGCGGCTGCGGCTGCGGCTGCTGCTGCTGTTACTGTTGTTGATGTTGCTGCTGTTACTGTTGTTGTTGTTGCTGCTGCTGTGGCTGCTGCTGTTATTGTTGTTGTTATTGTTGCTGCTGCTGCTGCTGTGGCTGCTGCTGTTGTTGCTGCTGCTGCTAATGATGATGATAATGTCATTATAATTACTCTAGTCGTTTGTATATGCATAACTCTCCATCTCTACATCAATCTCTCTGCTTGCTCTCATTGCAGTTCGCCTCCATGACAGCATCGCAGAGGAGGGCTTCCACTATCTAGTCTTTGATCTGTGAGTATCGCCCGCATCCTCCGCTTGCAGCAGCCTCCCACAGCATCAGTACCACGCTACGAACCCGCGCCGCCGCCATCACCACCAGCGTCAACGCCACCGCCACTACCTCCGCCACCAGCACCAGCACTACCACCGCTGCCACCTATACCACCAATACTAACAACAGACGCACGCACGCACGCACACACACACCTTTACTATGGCCGCACGCACGCACACACGCACGCACGCACACACTCAACACACACTACACCACACAACACCACACAGCACACACACACGCGCGCCGCGCGCGCGCGCGCGCATACAGTCCCACTCTTCTCTTTTTCCTCTCACGTTTATCTATCTCCTCCTTCTCTCTCTTCCCCTCTCTCTCTCTCTCTCTCTCTCTCTCTCTCTCTCTTCCTTTCTCGTATCATTTCTTCCTCTCTCTCTCCCTAATTTAGCTCCCATCCCTCCCTCGCTCTCCCTCCCTCCCTTCCCTCCCTCCCTCCCCTTCCCTCCCTCCCTCCCTCCCCTCCCTCCCTCCTGCTCCTCCCTTCCTCTCCGCTCCTCCCTCCTGCAGGCCGACAGACACGAACAGTAAACTTACGCGCTGTCCGCTGCTGTCGTTGCGACGACTAGTAAGAAACCGCGCGACGCCGCCAACGAGAACATAGGAAATATTAACACGGACGCGCAATTTTGTGATCTCGTCTGCACTTTTCTCTGTGTGAGTCCATTGTGTATATGTCTCATCTCTCTCTCTCTCTCTCTCTCTTCTCTCTCTCCGCTCTCTCTTCTCTTCTCTCTCTCTCTCTCTCTCTCTCTCTCTCTCTCTCTCCTCTATCTCCCTCTTCTCGCAGCTCTCTATCTCATCGCTCTCTCTTTCTCTCTCTTTTCTCTATCTTCTCCTCTCTCTCTCTCTCTCTCTCTCAATTTAGTCGGATCTCCTCTGTCTGAGGAAATTACAAGTTCTGGTTCTCAATGTGTGCCTCATTCATGTTTTGTCCCTCGTTCTCTCTTCTCTCTCTTCTCTCCTCTCTCTCTCTCTCTCTCTTCTCTCTCTCTCTCTCTCTCTCTCTCTCTTTCTCTCTTTATGTCTTATCTCCTCTCTCTCTCTCTCTCTCTCTCTCTCTTCTCTCTCTCTCTCTTCTCTCTGTATCGTCTCTCTCTCTCATCTCTCTCTCTTGCTCACTAATGCTTGTCTCTCTCTCTCGCGCTCTTTCTCTACTCTATCTCTCTTATCACTCTCGCTCTCTCTCTTCACTCTCTCTCTCTCATTTCTCGCTCTCGTCTCTCTGCTCTCTCTCTCATCTTTCTCTCTCTCTCTTCTCTGTATTGTCTCTCTCTCTGTAGTGTTGTCTCTCTCTCTCGCTCCTCTATCTCTCTCTCTCTCTGAATGTGTGTGTCCTCTCTCTCTCTATTCTCTCTCTCTCTCTCTCTCTCTCTCTC
>NW_014581595.1:0-1310 GCF_000485595.1 Priapulus caudatus
GCCGGGCCCACAAGCGTCCGGGCACAGGGTCCCGCAGGAGCCGGGGCCGGCGGCGGGCGGCTGCCGACGGCGGCCGCCGCCGGCGAGGGCCGCCGCCGCGCGCCCGTCGTGGGGCCTCACTGACTGACGGCTCGCTCGGCCCGGGCTCCGCACCGAGTGCGGCGCAACGCGCCGTCACGCCGTCGCCACCGAACCGACGGCGGGCCCCGGACGGGCACGCTGTGCGACTCGTACAGCGCCCCTCCCGGGCGCCAGGGCTTCCCGCTCGCGGGACTGGCCTGGCCGGTGGCGCCTAATGCCGTGGGCATAGCGTGGTTTGGCTATGGAACGATGTCGTCCGGCTGGTATTTGCTCGTATATATTGACGCATGTATACGGTGCATAATCGGCGAGGCAGATATCATGTTTATTAGTGGGATGAATCAGTTAGATTGTGAGAGTCACACCACACTGCAACGTTTGCGGCTTCATCGTGCCGCATGCGAATACTATTATTATTATTAGTAGTAGTAGTAGTAAGAGCAGTAGTAGTGTACGCAGTAGTAGTAGTAGTTAGTAGTTAGTAGTAGTAGGTAGTAGTAGTAGTAGTTATAGTAGCTACTAGTAAGTAGTGTTAGTAGTAGCATGCAGTAGTAGTAGTAGTAGTGGTGGTAGTAGTAGTAGTATAGTAGAAAAAATTTAAAAAAACAAATAGTAGTAGTAGTAGTGTCGTAGTAGAGCAGCAGCTAGTAGTAGTAGTAGTAGTTAGTAGTATATTAGTAGTATTAGTCAGTAGTAGTAAGTAGTAGTAGTAGTAGTAGTAGTAGGTCAGTAGTAGGAGTAGTAGTAGTAGCTAGTAGTAGTAGTAGTAGTAGCAGCAGCAGCAGGCTACCAGTAGCTTTTATTATAAGTGATTAGTTGTAGTAGAAATACGTGTAGACCTACATGCGCCGCGACTATAAACGCGTTGTTCTGTCAACTAATCCGCATCCATCGCTCCCGTCTATCGGGTGCGCATATGTAGGAATATATATATATATATATTGATAGGTATATAGCCTGAGAGTTTATGAATATATGTATAATTCATATAATTCATATAAGGTATATTGTTTTTATTATAGGCATGCGTTTATTATAGCTATATAAATCTATAAATAATAAATAAATTATAAATTATATATATTAAATATATTATATAAATAATATATATAATAAACGCATGCCTATAATAAAAAAATCCTCATATGAATTATTATATTAATTATATGAATATCGCATACTTTCGCATACGCGCGCGCGTGTGTGTGTGTGTGTGGTGGGGTGGGTAG
>NW_014581595.1:5401-6402 GCF_000485595.1 Priapulus caudatus
ATACTATATATATATATATATATATATATATATATATAACTTATTGTATATAATTAATATACATATATATATATATATATATATATATATATTATCAAGAGCTAATAATATTATTATTATATATAATTATTAGTTCTTGATATTATATATGTGTGAATTATGTAATAATTAAGTTATTAATTTAATTATTAACAACGTGTTAATGATCCTTCTTGTAAGTAAGTAATCTTACTGGTACGAACGTTAACAGCCGATAATGCCCATGAAACACACACTCTGCGGTGCAACCGGGGAGGCATGGGGGGGAGATGTGTCGTGCGATATAAAACCTTCGGGAGGCAATAAACCGCGTGTTGATCCTGCCTGCTCCATAAAAGTATTATCGTCGAGTTACGATCCACAGATCGTCGGCTCCATTCTCCTTTATCGTTCGGCGACTACAGAGTGGATAAGAGATCGGTCTTACTCACCTTGACGCGTGAGAAATAAAAAATATTGGCCGGTCTATATAAACGCACACATAACGAGCTCGCAGCAAGCTGCTGCTGCTGCTGGGAACTAAGGGCGATGCGAGCGTGCATGTGTGTTCCTATTTCTACCATGTTTTACTATGTGTTCCTATTTCTACTATGTTTACTTTATTACTTCCACTCACTCTTCTAGTTGCCCTCCCTATCAAGCCCCTGAAGAAACACTCCAGTCCTCTTTCTCCGGCTCCTTACGTTCCACTCGACCTCTCTATTATCATTCTCGCCCCCTGTTCCTCTTCTCTCCTTCTCCGGCTCCCACATCCACCTCTCTACCGCTTATTCTCCCACCCTCTCCTTCTCTTACCCTCTCCCTCTCTCACCTTCTCCCTCCCTCACCATCTCCCTCTCTCATCCTCGCCTTCTCCTACCTTCTCCCTTCCTCACTCTCTCCGTCTCTCATCTTCTTCCTCTCTTCTACTCTCCCCTCCCTATTCTTCCTGGACACCTCTGCCGCTGCTCTCTCTCCCTCTC
>NW_014581595.1:9565-10305 GCF_000485595.1 Priapulus caudatus
GTGTGTGTGTGTGTGTGTGTGTGTGTGTGTGTGTGTGCGTGCGTGCGTGCGTGCGTGCGTGTGTGTGTACCTCTCTGTACATGTATGTCTATTTGCACACCGACTGGCTAGCAGGGAGTAGTGTGTTGCTACGCTGCGCATCTGTATTCAGAGAGAGCGCCTTCCCAACCTAGGGCTGTGCATGTGTGAGAGCATGTCCCAGCCAGCTTCTCCCACACGCGTGTACAGCGCAGGTACATGCGCTGTAGCTTTCTCTTCGACGCCTCCTCAGCTCTCTCTCTCTCTTCTCGTTCCTACAGTTGTAATCAATTCCTTGCCTTCTTCAACTCTCCTGATGCTCTCTAGCGCTCCTTCTGTCTCCCCGCGTGCGCGCGCGTGCGTGTGTAGACGTGTGTAGGCGTCGTGCGCGCGTGTGCGTGTGTAGACGCGTGTAGGCGTCGTGCGCGCGTGCGTGTGTAGGCGCGTGTAGGCGTCGTGCGCGCGTGCGTGTGTAGGCGCGTGTAGGCGTCGTGTGCGCGCGTGCGTGTGTAGACGTGTGTAGGCGTCGTGCGCGCGCGTGCGTGTGTAGACGCGTGTAGGCGTCGTGCGCGCGTGCGTGTGTAGACGCGTGTAGGCGTCGTGCGCGCGTGCGTGTGTAGGCGCGTGTAGGCGTCGTGCGCGCGTGCGTGTGTAGGCGCGTGTAGGCGTCGTGCGCGCGTGCGTGTGTAGGCGCGTGTAGGCGTCGTGTGCGCGCGTGCGTG
>NW_014581596.1:0-5000 GCF_000485595.1 Priapulus caudatus
CGTGGGTGTGAGGGAGGAGAGTGTCTGAAGACTGTGGCGTGAGGAGAAAAGAAGAGCATGGCAGAGACAGAGGGAGAGAGAAGCGGGTGAGGAGAAGCGTGGGCTGAGGTAGAGAGTGAAGAGAGAGCGTGGGCTGAGGTCAGAGAGTGAGAGAGAGCGTGGCGGTGAGAGGAGAGTGAGAAGAGAGCGTGGTGGGGAGAGAGTGAGAGAGGAGCGTGGGTGCAGCGGAGAGCAGTGATGAGAGAGCGTGGGTGAGGGAGCGAGTGAGAGAGAGCGTGGATGAGAGCGTGGGTGAGGGAGAGAGTGTGAGAGAGCTCTGGTGACGCGGACGAGCAGTTGAGAGAGAGCGGGGTGAGCGAGAAGCGGACGTGAGGGAGAAAGAGTGCAGGGGGGGAGAGCGTGTGTGAGAGGCGTGGGGAGAGAGAGTGAGAGATGAGCGTGGGTGCTAGGGAAGAGAGGCGAGAGAGAGCGTGTTGAGAACGTGGGTGAGGCGGCCATGCGATGTGAGAGAGAGCGTGGGTGAGGGAGGAGAGTGAGCACGAGACGAGCGTGGGAGGAGAGAAAGAGGAGCAGACGAAGCGGGAGTGAGGGAGAGAGTGAGCAGACGAGCGTGTGGCTGAGGAGAGAGGGAGAGAGAGCGTGGCGTGAGGGGAGAGTGAGAGGAAGAGCGCTGGGTGAGGCGAGAGAAGTGAGAAAGCCGTGGGTGAGGAGAGAGAGCGTGCAGCGGGTGAGAGACAGAGGGAGAGAGAGCGTGTGTGAGGGAGAGAGTGTGAGAGAGCGTGGGTGAGGGAGAGAGAGCATGGGTGAGGGACAGAGGGAGAGAGAGCGTGGGTGAGGAGAACGCGTGTTGCAGTAGAGATGAGAGAGAGCTGTGTGGTGAGGCTAGAGAGGGAGAGAGAGAGCGTGGGTGAGGGAGAGAGTGAGAGAGAGAGCGTGGGTGAGGGAGAGAGTGAGAGAGAGCGTGGGTGAGGGAGAGAGTGAGAGAGAGCGTGGGTGAGCGTAGAGAGGTGAGAGAGAGCGTGGGTGAGGGAGAGAGTGAGAGGAGAGCGTGGGTGAGTGAGAGAGTGAGAGAGAGCGTGGTGAGGGCAGAGAGTGAGAGAGAGCGGTGGTACGAGGTAGAGAGGCAGGAGAGAAGCGTGGGTGCAGGTAGCAGAGAGAGAGAGAGCGTCGGGTGAGGAGAGAGTGAGAGAGACCGGTGCGGGTGAGGCGAGAGAGTGAGAGGAGCGTGGGGAGGGACGAGAGTGACGCAGAGAGCTGGGTGGTAGAGGGAGAGAGTGAGAGAGAGCGTGGGTGAGGGAGAGAGTGAGAGAGAGCGTGGGTGAGGGAGAGAGTGAGAGAGAGCGTGGGTGAGGGAGAGAGTCGCAGACGACGAGCGTGCGGTGAGGTAGAGAGTGACGAGCAGAGAGTGGGTGAGGGCGAGAGAGTGAGAGAGAGCGTGGGTGAGGGGAGAGAGTGAGAGAGAGCGTGGGTGAGGGAGAGAGTGAGAGAGAGCGTGGGGGGTGATGGAGAGAGTGAGAGAGAGCGTGTGTGAGGGAGGAGAGTGAGACGAGGCGTGGGAGGCGATGAGAGTGATGAGAGAGCGTGGGTGAGGGACGCAGAGCTGATGAGAGAAGCTGGAGTGAGGGAGGAGTGAGGAGCAGAGCGTGGGTGAGGGGAGAGGTGAGAGAGAGCGTGGGTGCAGGTAGAGAGTGCAGGAGAGAGGTGGCCCGCCGTCGGCAGGGAGAGAGTGAGAGAGAGCGTGGGTGAGGGAGAGAGTGAGAGAGAGCGTGGGTGAGGGAGAGAGTGGGTGAGGGAGAGAGTGAGAGAGAGCGTGGGTGAGGAGCAGAGCGATGAGAGAGAGCGTCGGTCGGTGAGTGAAGAGAGCTGACGAGAGGCGTGGTGAGGAGCAGAGTGAAGAGAGCGTGGTTGAGGAGAGAGTGAGAGAGCGACGTGGGTGAGGGAGAGAGTCGACCGAGAGCGCGTTGGGTGATTTGGAGAGAGTGAGAGAGCGCGTGGTGAGGGAGAGTGAGGAGAGCGTGGGTGAGGGAGGAGTGAGAAGGAAGGGAGCGTGTGTGAGTCAGCGTGGGCTGAGGGCGAGAGAGTGAGAGAGGAGCGTGTGTGAGCAAGTCGTGGGTGAGGGAGAGAGTGAGAGAGAGCGTGTGTGAGAGCGTGGGTGAGGGAGAGAGTGAGAGAGAGCGTGTGTGAGAGCGTGGGTGAGGGAGAGAGTGAGAGAGAGCGTGTGTGAGAGCGTGGGTGAGGGAGAGAGTGAGAGAGCAGGGCGTCTGTGGTGAGAGCGGGGTGAGGAGAGAGTGAGCAGAGAGAGAGATCGCGTGTCTGTGAGAGCGTGGCGTGAGGGAGAGAGTGAGACGAGAGACGAATGCTGTGGAGAGCGTGGGCCGCCAGGGGTGAGGCGAGAGAGTGAGAGAGACGTGGTGTGAGGAGAGCTGAGTGAGCAGAGAGAGTGAGAGAGCAGCGTGTGTGAGAGCGGTTGGGTGAGGAGCGAGAGTGAGAGAGAGCGTGGTGAGAGCGTGGGTGCATGGGACGAGAGTTGCAGAGAGCAGCGCGGTGGGCTGTCGTGAGAGCGTGTGGTGAGGCGATCGAGAGTGACGAGGAGCCGCTGCTGTGAGAGCGGTGGGTAGGAGAGGAAGTGAGAGAGAGCGTGTGTGAGAGCGTGGGGAGGGAGAGAGTGAGAGAGAGCGTGTGTGAGAGCGTGGGTCGTTGAGCGATGAGAGTGAAGAGGAGCGTGTGTGAGAGCGTGGTGACGGGAGAGACGTGAGAGAGAGGCGTGGCTATGCTGAGAGCGTGGCGTGAGGCGAGAGAGACAGTGAGAGAGAGGCGTGTGTGGAGAGCGTCGGGTGCAGGGAGGAGACGTGATGAGCAAAGCGCTGCGCCTCCCTTGTGTGAGGGAGAGTGTGCATTCACGTCTTTCGCATCTCGCTTGGATGTAGACGGTGACGATGACGATGGTGACTGTCGCGTCTCGCCTGGGTGAAGGTGGTGACGATGATGATGGCGACTGTCGCGTCTCGCCCTTGGCTGGTGAAGGTGCGTGACGATGATTGCATGGCGACTGTCGCGTCTCGCCTGGGTGAAGGTGGTGACGATGATGATGGCGATGGCGATGACGATGACGATGGTAAAGGAGACGTTGAGGGACGGGGCAGGGTAAGACTAAGAGCTTTTACGTGAGTTCTCGTATGAAATGTTTGTACTGACCTGCTATGGTGGCGGTGACGCCGACGTTGGCGATGGGAAAGGAGAGGGAGCAAAAGAGAGAGCGAGAGAGAGAGAGCGAGAGAGTTAAAAGCTTTTAGATAAATTGCCGTGGTGAAGTGTTTGTGCTCTTGCTATTCGGCGCGACGCGTTGGTGTTGGCGATAGAGCGCGAAAGCAAAGACGTGGGGGTGGGGGTTAAAGCGCTTCAGAGAAATTGGAGCTTTCGCTTAGTTGCCTGAGCAGAGAAATGTCGACACTCAGCATTCCTGGCCGCCGTGCCCGCAGGATAAAGAGAGAGTGTGTGTTGTGAAAGAGAAGGGGAAAGGGAGAGGAACCGATGGACACTGAGAGAGAGAGAGCGCGTGAGAGAGGTCGAGAAGAAGACACGCAGAGAGGAGCGACGAGAAAAGGGGAGCAGAATTCGAAGCGAGAGAGCAGCAGCGAGAGAGTGAGAGAGAGAGAGAGAGAGAGAAGCAGAGAGAGAGAGAGAGAGAGAGAGATTGAGTGAGAGAGAGAGAGAGAGAGAGAGAGAGGGAGAGAGGAGAGATGAGAGAGACGGAGAGAAAGAGAGCAGAGACGAGACAGAGAGACTGAGCGAGGGAAGCGGCCGAGCGAGCATGAGAGAGAGAGAGAGAGACGAGAGAGGAGAGACGAGAGAGAGAGGGCAGAGAGACCAACAAAGGCGAAATGTAGATTAGAGCGAGGGGATGAGAGAGTGAGAGCAGAGAGAGAGCGCAGAGAGGGAGAGGCAGCGACACACACAGAGAGATGGGCAAAGAAAGAAAAAAAAAAAAAATATATATATATATATATAGTATATTATAGAGAGACGAGAGAGAGAGAGAGAGATGATAGCTGAGATAGAGCTCGAAAGTAGCAGCAGCGGGCAAGAAGGAATGCACCACGGTGTTTTGCACGCCGTGCAGCAGAGTCTTTCGTTTGCGAAAGAAAAACGCCGCCCAGCTCTTTACTGTCTCGATGGCCGTAGACGTTAAAATGAAAAAAAGATACCATCTCACTCACACGGCGGTGCGTCGTGAGACGTGTGTGTGTGTGTGTGTTGTGTGCCGACTGTGTGTGTGTGTGGCGAAGTCGGGATGGCCAGGGCACTTGCATCTGCTCGCGCACCCGTGCCCTCTCCTGTGTCTGTGCTGTGTGTGTTGTGTGTGTGTGTGTGTGTGTGTTTGTGGTGTGTGCCTTTGGGTGTGTGTGTATGTACACGTGTTGTGTGTGTGTGGTGTGGATCTGTGTGTGTGTGCGGGCCCAGGTTGTGTGTGTGTGTGCGTGTGTTGTGTGTGTGTGTGTGCTGTGTGTGTGTGTGTATCTCTTGTGTGCTGTGTGTGTGTGGTGTTGTCGGTGTGTGTGTGTGTGTGTGTGTGATATGTGCGTCGTGCGTGTGCGTGTGCGTCGTGCGATGCTGCGTGTGTGTGTGCGTTCGTGCTGTGCCGATGCGTGGCGTTTGCTGTGCGTGGTTGACGTGCGTGTCGCTTGAGAGAGCGGTGAAAGAAGCGGGTGCGCGGTTGAAAGCAGGAGAGAAGGGAGAACAGATTCTAATCGCGAGGAAGCGACTAATTAAAAATATGCATCCCATGGAAAAATGATCGCAAATTGATCTGACGCTTAATGTTGGAAAATCGATAAATCATCATCTCATTATCATCAGCCAGCAGTAGCAGTAGCAGCAGCAGTAGCAGCAGTAGCAGCAGCAGCATCGTCATCGTTTACCACCAGCAGAGGCATCATGAGCAGCAGCAGAATCACCAACAGCGGCAACACCATGATCATCATTAACAATCAAATGTGAAT
>NW_014581597.1:0-10300 GCF_000485595.1 Priapulus caudatus
AGGGAGGGTCAGCGGAGGATGGAGCCAAAGACGGGAGGGTAGGGTGACGTGGGGGGGGTATTCGGAGGTGGGACGTGGAGCAGAAGACTGTTAAGAGGGATTGGGCGTGAGGCTGGAGGGGGGAGGAGGAGGTGTATATCATAACTCGCTATCACTATCACTAATGGCTGTTCTTATTGGTGGCGTTACCATCAGCCCGAGGTGTTAGCGGGCGTGAGCAGCCATAGAAAATATACTTACAGGGTTAGCGGAGGAGGTGGGGGCGCCAGTTACAGAAGGCACGGCGCATTCCTCCCCCCCCCCCCTGCTGTCTGAATGGAATTTCGAGGTCTTGCTAGATGGATTTCTGATTACTTGATGAAGCTAATCATCACAACGGGTCGCGTCACGGACAAGTCTTGACACGCCAGACGTCTAGCCGACCAGCGAGCAGAACACGCGTGAGCGGAGGAATGAAGGGGTGAGTGAGAGGGAGGAAGAGGGGGAAGGGAGGAGAGAGGTGGGGGAAGAGTGAGGCAAGGGGTGAGGATAGAGGGGGAGGCAGGGAGGGGAGGAGAGCTGGGGAGGGCTGAGGTGGGAGGGCAGGGGAGGTAGTGAGAAAGTCGGGAGGACGAGGTTCAGGGGGGATTGGGAGGTAAGGGTGAGGGGGAAATAACATTGGAGTGGGACGTGGACGAGGAAGATTGAGGAGGAGGGGTGATGTGGCGAGGGGAGTATGGCATTGGGAGAGGCGACTGGCGGTAAGTTGGTGGTTCGAGTTTCACGATCCACACCCACCCAGACACATTCTCAACATCCGCTCGCTAACGACGACCGCGCTTCGCCGTCGTTGACTAGCTCGCTACCACCCTCGTGTTTATGGACCCGCTTCGCTGCGGCATGCCACCCGCCGCGTGATACCTCGCTAACCTTCCAAGACGTTATGGAGCAGAGAAAGCGATCTTTTTAGTTGTTTGGCCCAGCCTGCTAACACTTGCCGTTCTGATGGTAGCATCAATGTCATTACACATTTATGAATCTGGAGTGTATATTCGCTTTATAAGTGTCGCTTGTATCCAGCAGAACAGCAGGGCGCGCAAAACACAATCACTTCCTTCTCTCTCCTCCTCCTCCTCCCCTTCCTTGCCTATATATCTTCTTCTACCGTTCTTCTTCTCTCTCTCCTTCGACTTTTCTAACTTCTTCATCTTCTTGCTGCTTTCTTTTTCTTCTTCTTCTCTCCTCCTGCGGGGTTCCTCCTTTCTATTTCTTATCTCTCTATCTTCCTATTATCTATCTATAATATTTTGCACGGCTGGTACACTCAGGCGCGAGATGCTGCTGTGTTATGTAACTGAGACCTTGTGAGCATTTACAGTATGCGAGCCGCGCGAGCAAGTTTGTCATAGAACATGAGGTTGGCCGCCGGCGATCCTAAACCCCACACGTATCAAGAGCAAGCTAATAAATCTCAACGATGCCGATGGTGACTAATAATACGTGTGTAGGGGGCAATGGATGGTACGAGTGGTTCCAACCTGCCTACGATCAGTGTTGTTGTTAATTGCCATCGTATCAATCGCTTATCCCCCTCACATCCGTGCCTCGCCCAACGTAAGTAGGCAGATGGGGTCGTCTGTCGTAATCAGGTACTACCAGGAGGCGTATAATGAAATTGTTTGCTCATTATACGCTGCTGGTACTTTACAGATATTGTACGCTCGAGGGTAGTTTTAGGTTGTTTAGTTATATGTTTATATAATTCTTATATGAGGTATGTTTAGGTTAGGCGATTAGGTAGGGGTGGGGTGGGGGTAGGATTCAGGGATTAGGTTAGGCAGCGCTCGAACACTACGGTGTCGCCGGTGGCGCGCGGGGCCACCAAAACTTATGTCGGCCACCAAAATTTCCAACAGTATTTAAATTTTGGTGGCCGGGCCGATCGGGCTGCTAATATTTCACAAAGTGTCTTATGTGATTAAAAATCAATTGTTTTCTTTACTGCTGCTAATCGCATTGAAAAGAGAGCGAGCTAAGTTCGCGAGTCGAAGGCGCACACTACTGCACGTGCAGCGATTCTACCGCGGGCGACGGTTTATCGATCGCTGACTGCGGCTGCAATACAACGCATAGTGCTCAGTTCATAAGTGAAAAAAAGGCCTCTACCGGGAAAGTCGAGTGCAGACACACACGCTGATTCTTCACTTAATGTGTTTGGCTTATCTGTGTCCATACTAAAGTACTCTAAAAAAAGTTTACAGAAAATTTGTTGGTTGGTTCGATGAACATTTTTACCGGGCGCCACGCCCCTTTTGCCGATTGTTCGCGATTTCATGGGAAAATTTGTGTAAATCTTACCGTGATACACTTTAATAGTCATTGTTATACCTCATGTTACTAGGGTATTTGGGGCGGGGAGTCGATTCAACAGGTGCAGTTTATTCATTAAACTTAAGATGGTTAAATGCTCTCATCTGACGCAATCTAAGGCTCAATTAAGCTCAGTCGCCGTACCAAAAATTCTTCGGTGTTTCTGACATATGGGCAGTGTTATGGGTATGCTTTTCTGTTATTTTTGGATGCTCCGATCGAATTCTGCGGGTGTTATCTCTAAACACCTCAGAAGTATGCATTCGACTCCGTATAAAAGTGTTTATAGAGTTGTTTTCACGGGTTGACGTCATGAGATCGAGGTCCCGTGTATGTTTGCTTCAGTGTCATTGTTGGCAGACGAAGCTGAAGCGTGCTGCTTTGAGCATTACGAGATAGAATGACCGACTATGTGTCGATGAGATAAGCCGCTGTTATGTAGTGCCACCTGTTACACGTGCGTGGGCGGCCGCCCTGTGGGCCGGCGTGGCATGCGTTGTACGTACACGTGCGTTGCGGCTGTGTGCGCTGCCGTCTGCGTGCGGTGGCGTGTCACGGTACCACTTCGTGCGTTTCGTGGTGCAACGTAGCACGTGCGTGCGTGGGTGGCATCGTAGCACGTTCGTGGGCGTTCCGACGTGCACTGTATCTACGTGGCGTGCGTGCAGTGTGGCACGTATCCACCGTGCGTCGCGTATGTGGCGCTGCGTGTGCACGTTACATACGTGGTGCATGCGTGTGTGTTGTACGTGCGTTGCGTGTGTGCAGTGTACACTGTGTGTCGCAGTCAGTTCGCGTGTGCGTACGTGCGTGGTGGTGTAGCAGTGGTTACACGTGCGTGCGTGGCATGCATGCTATCGTGCACGTAGACGTGCGTGCGTGCGTGTCGCACGTACACGCCTGTTGCATGCATGCGGCGTCGCGTGTGTAACGTAAACCGTGCGCTGCGATGCTGTGCGTGTGTGCGTGTCGTGCTGTGTGCAACGTATACGTGCCGTGCGTGCGTCAGTATCCTGCGTGGCATCGTTGTGCGTGCTGCACTGCGGCGGCCGGTCGCGTTGCGTGCGTCGTGTACGTACACGTGCAGGCGGTCGTGCCGTCGCCCGTGCGTGGCGTGTGCACTCTACACGTGCGTAACATCGTTGCAGTACGGTGCGGTCGTGCAGTACACGTGTCGTTGCATGCGCGCGTTGCGTTTGGATGTGTAGCACCAGTTTGCCGCGCGTGCGTACTGCATATGCACGGTACACATGCGTTGCATGCGCTGTCGCGTGCGTGCGTGTGCGCAAACTGTACTCATCGTCGTGCGATGCGTGCGTGGCGTGTGCATCGCACAATTGCGTTGCTTGCTGAGTGCGGCGTGTGCACGTACGTGCGTGCATCGTGCGTGCGTGCCGCCGGTGGCACGTACACGTGCGTGCATGCGTGCTATGCGTGCATGCGTGCGTGCGTGCGAATGTGCACGTACATCGTGTCCGCTGCCCATCGAGTGTGCGTGTGCGTTGCGTGACGTGGCGTGTCGTGTGTGACGGTAACACGTGCGTGCGTATGGTTTGTAGTGAAGCACATCGACGCACTCTGCTTGCTGCGAACGCTTGTAATACTGCGCTATGTGCTGATATGACGTCAATGTTTCTCAACATGTAAACACTCCTGATAGATCGATCATTAAGTATACGCATACCGTTTACTGTTTAAAATTTAAACGAAGTTATTGATTATGAAGCTTTTACGATACTGACATACACGCGAAGATACTCGGATATAAGGAATGCATAGCACATAGGATTTGACTTGAGATACAAACAATAAGATATAAAATTTGTGCCTGTGTAACATGACTACTTGTATTCAGCAATCGTTCAGATGAAAGAGTGTAACTAAGTCTAATGCACTGTACAAAAGATTAACTACAGCCATCGTCCGCCAATCAACCGAAGCTATTTCAAGATAGTCCTATTATGAATCATTAACTTAATAGTACAATAATAAAGCAAGTATTAGATAACTGTACTAGTACACAACCAAAGTTTTAGTCGAATATAAGTTGGAAAAGTCAATCTCTGAGAATCTTCTTCGGGTCCCCTACGAATCTGCCGTTGATCTCCTCATTCCATCCCGGTTCCTGGGTTGGCCCGGTTAATACTTACAGTCCTGGTTCTCGACAGTTGTCAGCAGCCACGAGAAATCAGTACAGTCATCTAACCTGACTATTCCCCATCACCTGAAGACACTTGACGTACATCATCCCTTGATGGATTCCTGCAAACCCAGTACTAAGGACATGGTACACAAAACAAGATGCCCGGTATCATCTGCTAGAATAAGACAGTAGCGGTTTGCGACAATGTGCGGACCTGTAAGTGTAAGCGGGAGCTGGCTGCTGACTTCGAATGCAATACACAAACACACAGTGTTATTGCTTGTTGATGGAGGGGCTAGCGAAGTGGAAGCTTCTATATCCTAAGTTAGGCCACAGGTGTTGAGCTGATGCAGACTCCCATATTTGTACGAAAAGCAGATGGAGCTGCCTCTGAGAGAAGCGCGGATGGTGGTGTCGGTCGCTGAGGACAGTGACATCTTAGTTATCGGAATGCTTCATCCCACCTAAGAACACTGCGTATATTCTGAAAAGCAACCCGGGGAAGCACGGGTGCTCGATATCGATCTCTTGCCCAACCCCTCCCCGAGCACACTGCGAACAGACGTCCTTCTAACCATGCAATGTGCGGGTGTGACACAACAGTCAGTTTCTTTGGCTTCGGCTAAGCAGCGGTTGTTGTCAATGTCAAGATGCCTTGGAGGAAAGAATGACAGCGAGCACAGCCGAATTTTAGCTGTAGGCAGGAAGTCAAAACCGATTGTGTAAGGCATGGGAGTGAGAATCATATCCAGATGTACAGCCAAGTCAACAGATCCTCCCTTGCTGTCACTAGACAAGTTTGCGCCACTAAACTCTTCCTAAATGCTCTGGCACAAGAAGAAAGGAGGCTGTCATAGAAAAGTTGACTCACAGACGGCCCCGCTCCCACCTCCCTGCAGGACTGCAGAAGTACCAACTGTCTCAGAAGTGTACATCAGGTACATCAAGAGTGGGCTATTAACACTCTTGACCCTCAGAAATATGGGTGGGTTCTGAAGCTCCGATGCAAGACTATGGACCGCCTCTACACAAGACAAGGCAGTGGCACCTCCAATTTGCTCAGATACCATTAGCTGTGGGTGTAAAATCGTACATGATTTCTGTGGCTGTGACAACGTGAGAAACCAGAATGTAATTTAACGCGGCACACAAGAAACCGGAGATGATGCGGAAGATCAGGATCGGTAGGGGACGGCCGAAGAAGATTTCGCCGCAGAAGGATTGATCTTTTCTGCAATTTATTCGACTAAAACTTGTTGTACTAATAAGTTTATAATATTGTAGCTAATTATTGTACCTATAAGTTATGATATATAGACTAACTTTTGATACTTCGTTGATTTGGGGACATGCTGTAAGTTAATTTTTTTTAGCAGTGGCACTTAGACCTTGTTACCTTCCTGGACGATTGTGATACAAGTAGTTTCTGTTACATTAAAAGGACAAATTATATTGCTATTGTTTGTATTCAATCAAATCCTATGTGTAATGATTCTTTATACGAGTATCTCGGTTGTCGAGTTCGAGTAAAAGGCTTGCATAATCAATACTTAGTTTAAAGTTTAAACAGTAACGCGTAATGGTTATAATCGCTGCGATCTAATAACAGCTTTTTTAGGGATGATCTCATACTTCTGAAGGTTAAAATAAACACCCAGAATTCGATCGGGCATCCAAAAAAACCCAGAAAAGCATACCTAACATGCATATGTCAGAACAACACCGAAATTTTGGTAACGGGCGACTGAGCTAATTGAGCTTAATTCGTCAATTAAGCAGTTAACCGTTTCAATTTATGATAAATTGACTGTTGGAATCGACTTCCCCGTCCCACAAATACCCTAGTAAGCATGTATAACATGACTATAAAGTGTTCCAGATAAAGAATTTACACAATTTTCCGCCATAATCGCGAAAAATTGAAAAAGGGCGTGGCCGCGTAAAAAAGTTTCCGAACAACAAAAATTTGTAAGCTTTTTTTAGGTTTTTTATGGACCAACCAACACATTAGTGAAGAAATCCAGCTTGTTTCACTCCGATTTTCCGGTAGGTGGCACTTTATGACTGACTACCACGTTATTGTGTTAGAACGCGGCGTGTTTAGATAAATAATGAGTGAAAGTGAAGAAAATGGTAATGCACAGATTCTGGGTGGAAGAGATTTGATGGCCGATGAATGGAAATTCAACATGTATTGCCTCAATCATCAATGCAGTGTGTGCCATTATGTGGGGTTTTGTTAAAGACATTGTGCAAGGCATCAGATGGCGGCAATTTTCAATAATATACAATACGAGAATTGAAATAAAGATTTATAAACATGTTTTCTTTGTTTTTTCGGGCCCCGGCAGGATTTCATTTTCGGGCCACCCAAAAATTGAAAATCAATGATTTTTGGTGCCGAATCCGGGGGCCACTGAAGACGAAAAAAAAGAAAAAAAAAAAAGTTAGTGCGAGCCTTGGTTAGGGTACACTTCTGTAGTACAAGTCTGGTACACTTTGTGTATACATATCTGTACCTGCGAGTTACCTGTAGTAGCCTGATACGGACAAACGACGCCCTTCAGCGTAAGTAGGTGTCGAGTCTTGTAGCAAGCTGCCGGCGCTGCACTATGGTTCATGAAACTGCTGCTGCTGCCAACTGTTCTGTTGTTGGTTGTGTTGTTGTTGTTGTTGTTGTTGTTGTTGTTGTTGCTGCTGCTGATGCACTGCTGATGCTGGCTGGTGTGGTGTACCTGCTGCTACTAACTGCTACTGCTGTTGTTGTTGTTGTTGTTGTTGCTGCTACTCTGCTGCTGCTGGCTGCTACTGCTGATGTTGTTTGTGTTGCTGCTGCTGCTGCTAAAAACCGGGTTTGTGACAGAAGTCGTTACTTACCTGGAACTTAGGTTCGGTCTGGCACCGTGTGAAGAGATAGAGCGCGCACGGCGAGAGAGAGAGAGAGAGAGAGAGAGAGAGAGGAGAGCAGAGAGAAGAGGCGCGAGCTAGAGAGCGAGACGAGCGAGAGAGACGAGAAGAGAGAGAGAGAGAGAGAGAGAGAGAGAAGAGAGAGAGATAGAGAGAGAGAGAGAGAGAGGGCGAGAGAAAGAGAGAGCGCGCATGCAAGCTAGAGAGCGAAGAGAGAGAAAGAGAGAGAGTAGAGAGAGCAGAGAGCAAGAGAGAAATGAGAGCGAGAGAGAGAGAACGAGAGAGAGGGGGGGGAGAGGTGGGAGAATGAGAAAGGGGCCAGGAGCGAGATAGAGCAAGATAGAGATATATATATATATTACCACGTATACGCGCTCGCTGTGTGACACAGACGCACTTATAAGTGTCGTATAGCGTTTCACTTAGAGCGTTTTCAATAATAAAATGGTGGTAAATAAACACGAAATGAATTTACTATTACCAGAAGTAGATACTTCTGCTATTACTTACTTACTACACAAAAGAAATATAGAGTGTATATATGTTATAGTGGAATATAAGAGTAATATATATAGATAGGGGCTTATAGAGATCAATATAAGAGATAAGTTATATATCTTGTTGTTGTGTGCACAGCAGCGTGGCGTGCGATGTTACTCATAGTGTATGCAGAGGATGCATTGGAACGGCATTCACAGAAAGGCTTATCAGTAATAATAGGCGAGAGAGAATAAGAGAGAGAAGGTGAGAGAGAGGATAGTAGAAAAGCATTCAAGACTTTTGTAGTAATTTACTGCCTGGAAAGCTACTTATGAGTGAATGAGATTATAGCTCGCGCGCGTCCACTCGCTGTAGCCCTACCATCGTAGCCGTTGTTGAAAGTAGCTTAACGCCTGAAGCTGACACTCGCGTTTCTTGTTTCGTCTGTCATGGCGTGCAGTTCGAGGGCGTGGCGGTGTGAACGTAGTCCGTGGTTAGCGTGTGGCACCACTCCGGCAGCAAGTGTGGTATAAGCTGTGACACGGCAAGGCAAGGCCCAGCAACGTTTTTAAATCGTAGGATGGCGACTAAAGGATTAGGACGGTAAACTTGCATGGTGACGTAGGTGGTGACTGTATTAGGCGTTAGAGTTAGGGTTAGGGGCAGGGTATTAAAAGCACGAATATTTTATCAAATACTTGCAGTTCCATCTTAACGATTTAAAACTCGCGAGCCAGCCGGCAGCAAGAGCCGAGTGATGCTGGCTTTCGCGATTGTGTTACATGCAAGGAGGCAGCTAGCAAGCGAAACGGGGCAGGCTTAAACAGTAGACACGTTTGCTTGCTAGCTGTCAGTCAGGGGGTGGGTGTCTGTACCAGCTGAATCTTACCAGAGGGGCTAGTGTTACGGTTACTTGTTATGTTTCACTTCTGGTCCGGTCTGTCTTTCTCTCTGATAGTTCTGCTGGCTCTCCTCTTCTCTCGCGCTCTCTCCTTTAACATCTATCCGCTGCTTTCTCCTCTCGTTGGCTCTGCTTCTCTCTCTCTCTCTCTCTCTCCTCTCCTCGGGATCTTTTTCTCTGTTCCTCACCTCTCTCTGCCTCTTCCTTCCCCTCCTCCTATCTACCACTCCCCTATCACACACAGCACCCGACACACACCACCCACACACAACACCCACACACAACACACACACACACACGACATCACACACACACACACACACACCACACACACACAGCACACACAGCACACACACACAACACAGTTTCCACCTCATACATACATACACAGGCCCACCCACACACACACACACACACACACACACACACACACACACAACACACACAACACACACACACACCCCACACATACACTGTATCTTTCTCCTCTGGTCTCTCTTTCTCTCTCTCTCTCTCTCTCTCTCGCACACACACGCTGTCTGTTTCTCTCTCCTCTCGCCTCCCTACATGCGTGGCCCATCGCTCATCGTGGCAGGTCTCAGTGCGCCTTTGTGTACAGTTTCACACACTAGTCCATCCAAACAGGAACCATCGACCGCCATCGTTTGACCAATGTCCAGTGTAAACAGGGGCAGAGGCCTTGTCCGTTTAGCAGGTCTGAGCTAGACGCTACCGTGAAACTACAGGCAAACAGAATCGTGAAAGAAACAGTTTCGGATGTCTCTGGTTTTCTCTGGTTTCTGTTTGCATTCCAGCTTGTCGTTTATAAGTCCGTTTACTGGTTACCACTTGGCGTGCAAGTACACCTAGCGAGGAAAGTTGCGTCGGAAAGTTGCGTCGGAAAGTTGCTTCCTACCGCTCTATCTACTATCGTAACTGGAATATATAATCTTATATATACGATCAAGAGCTAATAATACCTTAATGATAATTTAATACCTTAATTTTACCTAGCTGATACGATATTGTCAAGATATTGTATATCTAATATTAGCGATGCCTGTGATATGTGTTGACTTAAATTTAAGTAAATATTTTTACAACATAGTATATAAGTTAATACTATCCACTATAGGCAAGCTTCTTCTTACCGCTACCATCGTCACTGGAATATATAATCTTATGTGTACGATATTGTCAGAAGTAGATAATATTACTACTTCTGATATTGTGTATCTAATATTCTGCGATGCCTGTTTCGTTTATTGATTGTTAGATTTCCAATGCCTTCATTTCGTGAATCTAAATCCTATATTGACTTCCTATTCTCCATTTATAGCATCCAGTTCCTTCGTCACAATATTTGTCTGCCATATACGCGCTCGCATGTATGCACACACACGCGTATACAAACACACACACACACACACACACACACACACACACACACACACACACACACACACACACACACACACACACACACACACACACTACACACACACTACACACACACACAC
>NW_014581598.1:0-987 GCF_000485595.1 Priapulus caudatus
GAGACAGAGACAGTGAACGAGAGAGCGCGCGAAAGAGAGAGAGCGAGAGAGAGTGAAGAGAGACAGATAAAGAGAGAGAGAACTAATCATACGTTACTTTGTGCTGAAGGCCCGAATACATTGGTGAGCAGTGCTTAGCCAATCGGCCACACCCTACATGGTCAGCTAGCAGGGCGGGCAAGCCACCAGCAGCTAGAGATCAGTGGGAGGGTAAAAGCTTCATTGCTAATGCTCACCAAGCGGCGTGTTCCTCGTCTTGCGGTGTGTGAATTTCATCAGGTGAAGGAAATGCGACAAGTAACTGGTTGCCGCCTAACCACTGTCCGCCCAACCGGTGAGTCGGTACGGTGGCGTGAACGTCTCTGTCCAAGAGCGCTTTACTTGCATGGGAAAGGGTCGCCACTTCTTTGTTCAGGGCAGAGATATGACAGTTCCCTTCCTCGATCTCCTTACACCGGTGATCCACCATACCCTGTATGGGAGCAACAGCGTGCTTGATCGGCATCTGCCTGTCATCATCCAGTATACTGGCGTAGCATACCGACGGGGAGGCGTGACTCTCGCCCGGGCTCGTACAGCTCGTCACCTCGCAGTGTGCTCTGTGACTATCTGACTTCTAGGCTCTTCGACGGCCGTCCGACGAACTATCTGCCCAGACCGCCCATGAAGTGCAACTTGCAGGGACGAGAACAGACTTATGTGCCTGCCTGCCGGGTTTATCACACGGTTCCCTTCAGAACAAGGATATACGTCCGGGGCTTGGGAAGGATAAATCCTCCCATTCCAGCAACCATCTACTCATTCTCGTCTACTATTCGCAGCTCACCATTGGCACGGAGTCCGTCCTAACAGACAGCATAACGTCTAAGGTTATGGCAGGAATCTTTCACTGGTCTGACATGATAACTTGGCACAGGCTGCACGGCTGGCCAAACGCCGTGGCGGGGGTTATCCTCGTCCGGCCCGACACTCCACTTGGACAGGCTG
>NW_014581598.1:3638-8384 GCF_000485595.1 Priapulus caudatus
AAGCGCGACTGCGCACCGGATGTTAACGAACTGTGCGCAGTGCTAGCGAACGCGATAATTTCGTCAGTCTTTGTGTGATTTCGCATGACACAGCTCGGTTACGAACAGAGACATTATGTTTTTATAACAAGTGAACACTGTTCTTGAAGGAGAAACAAAGATGGAAGCTGTTGGATGTGTATTTGTGTTGAAATCGTGAGAAATGCAGCGAGCGTCGAGCAAATTTTTGGGATCGCGCTTTCTCACATGCTATATATTTATGTGTCAGTGTGCGCGCAATGGCGGCGGCGTGTGTTTACAGTTGAAACGCTTCAAGTGCCTGTGCTGCCAGGCAGGTCGTGCCTGAGTGCGGAGCTTGCAGCTCGTTACCCTGGCAATTCCTAGCTTGTCACTAGACCAATGCAGTGGTACGTACGCTACTCGTTTCCCTGGCGCTTGCGAGTGCGAGGTCCTGCTTGGTGAGCCTGCCGGGAAGACCTGTTTCAATTGGATCCACGGGCTCCATCAGGGCATGCCCTTGCAAAGTGTCCTCTTTTCCCGCAGTTGTAGCAGTAGCCTCGGAAAGTGGCCCCAGAGGGAGCCCAGCCTGGTACCTCTGCTGCCCGGGGAGTGTTTGCCACTTCTTTTCGTAGCAGCTTGCGCAGAAGCACCGGCAGGTGCTTCAAGTCTGTGGATGTCAAGCCCGTACTTGAAGCGCACGGAGACGTTGTTGCCTCCCTATCCTGGTGGTCTGGTTGCCTCCTCCTGTGCCGACTATCTTGGGGAGCGACATCATCCGTGGTGACTGCCCTCACCTCAGGCTTCTTGGGTACCGTTGGCTTGGCAAAACGCATGATCGATTCGTACTAGTTCGCAGCCTGCGCAGCTCTCTGTGCTGTGCCATCATCTCGGTCCATGACAAAGAGCTTGCACGATCCATCAGCTATGGACCGGATCAACTGCCGCGCGCTTGCCGGCTGTACTCTGATCGTGGCAGCCCCGGGACAACCTGGCTGACGAGTACCTCCAAGTCCCGGGTGTACTCACTCCACGTCTCTTCTGGCCGTTTCGTCTGTTCCTCCAGCCGTAGTCGACGGTCCAGCTTCGTTCCAAGTGGCTGCAGTCTTGCGGTTGACGCCTGCCGGATCTCTCTCTCAGTAGAGTGTTTGCTGCACTCGAACAGCACTGAAGTGGCCGGAAAATCTAGTGCTGCTGAAAGCTGCGCCACTCTCTCTCGGTCACCCCAGCCGTTGTGGCCTGCCACCACATCGAAATGCCGGAAGAACGCATCCAGGGGCACTTTTCCACGGCCAGAAAACGTCCTCAACTTCATTGGATGTCGTGGTGGCTGCGCCATCTGCCAAGTGGACGATGTCTCTTGATCACTCAGCCTCGCTGGCAATTCTTTTGGCGGGGCGACAGCTGTCGCTGGAGGCATATATACCCAATGACCGCCATCTGCTTCCACTGGTGTAGGCTCCGGCTGGTTCAACCAAGGCGGTGACGTCCGTCTAGCGCACGGGGTGCTACCCAAAATCCCCTCGGGCTCCTTAAAGCTCAGAAGCCACGTCAAGGAGGCGTGATCGGTCCGCACTAGGAATGGACGTCCAATCAGGTAGTGGCGGAACTGCTTTGTGAATGTGACCACGGCGAGTAGCTCCCGGTTCGTGGTGCAGTAGCGCCGCTGAGTTGGGCCAAACACCTTGCTTCCATAGGCAATAACCTTCTCCTCCCCGTGCTGAAGCTGAGAAAGACCGCACCCATAGCTGATGCACTTGCGTCAGTGTCAAGTCTGATCCTTGTGGGAACGTCAATACCGGTGCGGACGTCAGTAACTCCTTCAGGCTGATGAATGCCCCCTCGCATTCCGCAGTCTACCGGAATACCGCGTTCTTCTGCATGAGGTCCGTAAGTGGACAGGCAATCCTAGCAAAGTTCGGAATGAAGCGTCGATAGTAGTTGGCAAACCTTAGGAAGCTGCAGACATCGCCCAGGCTCCGCGGTGTGGCCCAGCGTCGCACGGCTGCCAACTTCTCAGGATCGCAGCTCACACCTTCGGCGGATACCACATGACCGAAGTAGGTTAGACTTTTACGGAAGAGAGCACACTTTGTAGGGTTGAGTTTCAAACCAGCATCCTGAAGGCAGTCGAACACATGGCGGAGATTCTCCAAGGCTTCTTCAAATGTCTGGCCAAAGATGATCACATCGTCCAAGTACACCAGGCACTCGTTCCACTGCAACCCATGCAGGACTAGCTCCATTAACTTCTCGAAGGTCGCGGGACTGTTCGATAAACCAAATGGCATGACCTTGAACACAAATAGTCCCTCTCTCGTGCCAAATGCGGTCTTCGGTGCATCTTGCGGATCTATTTTGACCTGCCAATACCCGCTCGTCAAGTCCAGGGTCGAGAACCACTGGGCCCCTGCAAGGGAGTCCAGTGTATCATCGATTCGAGGCAGTGGATATGCGTCCTTCCGGGTGACGTCATTCAGACGTCTGTAGTCGATGCAGAAGCGGGTACTTCCGTCCTTCTTGGTCACCAAGACGACAGATGAGGCCCAAGGGCTGCTGCTGGGACGAATCATGCCGTCTCGTAGCATCTTGCCCACTTTCGTATTCATAACCTTTTGCTTTGGAGCCTGTTTGATAGGAGGATGGTCTCCGGTGTCAATCCGATGCCTCACGAGGCTGGTGTGGCCCAGCCTTTCACCAGGGGCTGTAAACAGATGTGCATAGTTCCGTAGTATATCGGCCACGTCGCACCTCTGCTCCCTGGTTATCACCTCATCCACCCCTTCCAAAAGGCGAGAGAGATGATCAGGAAGGCAGGAGCGGGTTCGCCTATAGCTGCCAAAGCCACCTGGACTGCCGGTTCCAGCCAGGCGATCTCCTCCCCCTGGTTGATAACCTGCGTTGGCTCTGCCATGGCTAGCACCGCCTCCGGCCAGAAGTTCCCGGTAAATTCAGCCATAATCGCACCTCCGTGGCTGGCTGGAATTACTGTGCGACACGCTGCTCGCAGTACACGCCTCCGAAGCCCCGGTTTTGCGTGTAGCACATGAAGGACTCCATCGAGGGTTAAATGTCCTCTGCCAACGTCTATCTGGCAGTCATGCTTCTTCAAAAAGTCGAGACCCAGTAATCCACCACAAAGACTTGTCTCCACAACTAGAAGTTCATGAGTATATTGCCGCCCATGGATAGTCAGATTTGTACGTAGTCCCCCTACTGCAGGGATGTCATTTCCTTGCGCATCGACTAGCTTCGACGTTGCCTCCTCCAGGTCGGAATGGCCCGGAGCCANCTGTGCCATCATCTCGGTCCATGACAAAGAGCTTGCACGATCCATCAGCTATGGACCGGATCAACTGCCGCGCGCTTGCCGGCTGTACTCTGATCGTGGCAGCCCCGGGTCAACCTGGCTGACGAGTACCTCCAAATCCCGGGTGTACTCACTCCACGTCTCTTCTGGCCATTTCGTCCGTTCCTCCAGCCGTAGTCGACGGTCCAGCTCCGTTCCAAGTGGCTGCAGTCTTGCGGTTGACGCCTGCCGGATCTCTCTCTCAATAGAGTGTTCGCTGCACTCGAACAGCACTGAAGTGGCCGGAAAATCTAGCGCTGCTGAAAGATGCGCCACTCTCTCTCGGTCAGCCCAGCCGTTGTGGCCTGCCACCACATCGAAATGCCGGAAGAACGCATCCAGGGGCACTTTTCCACGGCCAGAAAACGTCCTCACCTTCATTGTATGTCGTGGTGGCTTGCGCCATCTGCCAAGCAGACGATGTCTCTCGATCACTCAGCCTTGCTGGCAATTCTCTTGGCGGGGCGACAGCTGTCGCTGGAGGCATATATATCCAATGACCGCCATCTGCTTCCACTGGTGTAGGCTCCGGCTGGTTCAACCAAGGCGGTGACGTCCGTCTAGCGCACGGGGTGCTACCCAAGGGCCACGGCTGCCCGTCTTTTGAAGGCCCTCGACCACCTTGGTCCCTCTCGTCTGGGCCCTCTCGTCTTTCCCGATCGGCGTGGAGTCAAGACGGAGGCAGCTGGGACGAGCTTTCTCTCTTCCACGGCCGGTGCAGGAACAGGCACTTGCTCGGCAACTCGAGGGGATCGAGAGTTCCCCGGTGTAAACCCAGCAGCCGCCGGCTGACGGTAAGCATCGCGAACAATGCTGCGCAGCTCTTGGCATCTTGCCTGCTGCACCCGGGAGGTAAGAGACATCGCCTGTTTGGCGTGCAAGTACCACCAGGCGGATCCAGTTGCACCAGTCGAAAACTTACTCACTCACTCACTCGGGCTGTCTTACGGTTACGCGGATTCAAACGTTAATCCTGGTCACGGCACCACTCTAACGAACTTGCCTTTTCGCCGACAAGACGTTATCCGGGCCTGATGTTCGGCCCGGGTATAGTTCATTGACAGGAACAACCACTGGACTAACGGAATCCACACGTAACTCATAAGACACAACGACAACGTAACGGTGTTCACACCGGGTATGCCGGGGCTTTTATTACACACCGTTGACCATCAGGCCAGCGGCAGATAAAACATACCCCGTGATCATACGTTACTTTGTGCTGTAGGCCAGCATACAGTGGTGAGCAGTGCTTAGCCAATCGGCCACACCCTACATGGTCAGCTAGCATGGCGGGCAAGCCACCAGCAGCTAGAGATCAGTGGGAGGGTGAAAGCTTCATTGCTAATGCTCACCAAGCGGCGTGTTCTTCGTCTTGCGTTGTGTGCTCTGTAGTCAGG